>NC_057396.1:46248427-46407198 GCF_019320065.1 Cervus canadensis | reverse complement strand
CAGATCTGAAAGAGACACGTGCACCCCAATGTTCATCGCAGCACTGTTTATAATAGCCAGGACATGGAAGCAACCTAGATGCCCGTCAGCAGATGAATGGATAAGGAAGCTGTGGTACATATACACCATGGAATATTACTCAGCCATTAAAAAGAATTCATTTGAATCAGTTCTAATGAGATGGATGAAACTGGAGCCCATTATACAGAGTGAAGTAAGCCAGAAAGATAAAAAACATTACAGCATACTAACACATATATATGGAATTTAGAAAGATGGTAACGATAACCCTATATGCAAAACAGAAAAAGAGACACAGAAATACAGAACAGACTTTTGAACTCTGTGGGAGAAGGTGAGGGTGGGATATTTCAAAAGAATAGCATGTATATTATCTATAGTGAAACAGATCCCCAGCCCAGGTGGGATGCATGAGACAAGTGCTCGGGCCTGGTGCACTGGGAAGACCCAGAGGAATCGGGTGGAGAGGGAGGTGGGAGGGGGGATCCGGATGGGGAATACATGTAAATCTATGGCTGATTCATATCAATGTATGACAAAAAAAATAAATAAATTAATTAATTAAAGAAAAAAAAAAAGAAAAGTAAAAACAAGTGTCCACACAAAGATTTATACACTAATATTAATAGCACTTTATTTGTAACAGCTAGAAATTGGTTAATGGATAAACAAGTTTTACATCCATTCAATGGAATCCTACTTAGCAATAAATTGGAGTGAACTACTGATTCATGTGATAGCAGGGTTGAATCTTAAATCACACTGAATAAAAGAAGCCAAACACAAAAGACTACAGAGTTATGATTATATTTATTTGAAGTTCTAGAACAGGCAAGTGAAAGTTGCTCAGTCATGTCCAACTCTTTGCAACCCCATAGACTGTAGCCAGCCAGGCTCCATGGAATTCTCCAGGCAAGAATACTGGAGCGGGTAGCCGTTCCCTTCTCCAGGGGATCTTCCCAACCCAGGGATCAAACGCAGGTCTCCTGCATTGCAGGTGGATTCTTTACTGGTTGAGCCACCAGGGCGGCCCAGAGCAGGCTAAACTCATTTCTAACGATAGAAATCAGATCAGTGGTTGTGTGGGGCAGAGGATGAAGGTTGGCACTGAGGAACTGAGTATGAGCATTTTGTGACAGTGGAAGTGTTCTAGATGTTAAACAGGGTAGTGTTACGTGAGTGCTTATGTTTGTCAAACACATTGAACGGTTTACACTTAAAATTTGGGACATTTTATTGTGTGCAACTGTACCCTGACATGCTCCATTTTAATAAATGTCAAAAAAAAAAAAGAAGGTAAAACTTATCTATGATGTTGAAAGTCAGAATAGTGATTACCACTGTGGGGTCGTAGTAGTACTGATTGGAGAGGGGCAAGGGGAGAGAGTCTTCCTAGAGTTTTAGGAATGCTCTATATCTTGATTTTGGTGGAAGTTTAAAGGATACATATAGATATATATATATACACACACACACATATACACATAATATATATATGTTAATTGATCCTTATATTTTTAAAATTTAGTGATTGATGGATTTGTGGATGCGTTGGGTCTTTGTTGCTGTGCGTGGACTTTCTCTAGTTGAAGCAAGCCGGGGCTGCTCTCTGGTTGCAGTGCCCAGGCTTCTCATTGTGGCGGCCTCTCTTGTTGTGGAACATGGGCTCAGGAGCGCTGGCTCAGTAGTGCATAGACTCAGGTGCCCTGCAGCTCGTGGGATCTTCCTGGAACAGGGACTGAAGTTGTGTCCCTTGCATTGGCAGGTGGATTCTTAACCACTGGACCATCAGGAAGTCTGGTCCTTAGGTTTATTTATGCACTTTACTTTATGTGTGTTATTTCTATTTATTTTTAAGTATTTATTTATTTGGCTGTGTCAAGTCTTAGTTGTAGTACGTGGGATCTTTCATTGCAGTGCACAGCTTCTCTAATTGTGGCACACAGACTTAGCTGCTCTGTGGCATGCAGAATCCTCTCGGACCAGGGATCGAACATGAGTCCTCCACATTGCAAGATGGATTCTTAACCAACAGACCATGAAGGAAGTCCGCTGTGTGTGTTACTTCTCAATTAAAGAAGAAAAAGACCCCCCCCCCCCCCACCCAAACCCATACCTCGGTCTCACCCATAGAGATACTGGGGCTTTGGTGTCAGCAGTTTAAGAGCTCCTGAAGTGATTCTAATACGCTGCCAGAGCTGAGAATCCCTGTGCTGTGTAGAAAGGAGAAAAGAAACGTGACCCATCAAAGAAGGGGTACACGAAGCAGAAGTTGCTGGACATGAGACCAGAAAGGTAGCAGGTGAGATTGTTCTGGGCCTGGCAGGTCACAGTAGGGAAGTTGAACTTAATCTTAAGAATAATGAAAAGTGTTTGAAGGGTTGTAGGAAGTGAGAGGACTTGTGCAGATGTGCCGCTGGTATGTACTAGCACTGCCTATAGCCAGCATTCCTGTTGACTGCTCATTAAGCATTTAGAATATCTCTGCTGAGAGTGATATGCTATGTGGAGAATGAGGTTTTAAATAGTTGAGGAATCTTGAACTGGGTTTGGTGATAGAGTGAATGTGCAGAGTGAGGGAGTATGTTAAGGTTTCCGGCACAAACAACTGGTGAAGTAGGAAGTTTGGGGGAAAGGTAATGAGTTGAGGTTTAGACATTATGAGTTGAAGTGCCTCTTGGACATCCATGTGGAGATGTTTAGTAGGTAGTTGGAGTCTGGGTTTCTGTGGGCCAAAAGTGAAATTTGAACCAGAAACATCATTTTGTTTTTTGGGAGTTGGTAGTACCTAGTAACGGAGAAGGCAATGGCACCCCACTCCAGTACTCTTGCCTGGAAAATCCCATGGACGGAGGAGCCTGGTAGGCTGCAGTCCATGGGGTCTCGAAGAGTCGGACATGACTGAGCGACTTCACTTTCACTTTTCACTTTTATGCATTGGAGAAGGAAATGGCCACCCACTCCAGTGTTCTTGCCTGGAGAATCCCAGGGATGGGGTCGCACAGAGTCAGACACGACTGAAGTGACTTAGCAGCAGTAGCAGCAGCAGTACCTAGTAATTTCTTCAAATGGTAGTTGAAGCTATAAGGAGAGGTAAGATTATTTAGAAGAGAGCGCAGTATGAGAAGAGAGACTAGAACTAAACCCGAATTCTTTGCAACTCCAACGTTTAATAGTCAGGTAGAAAGGAGAAGTCTGCACATTAAGAAAGGCAAAGATTCATAAATTTCTTTGTTCACTCATGCAGCAAATCTATATTGAATACCTAATATGTGCCAGGTACTGTATGAGTCCCTGAGGATACTACAGTGTACAAAAAAAGTCCCTGCTTGTGAACCTTACATCTATTGAAGGGAGACAGACAATAAGCAGATCGGTGAACAAATGTATCACGTGAGGTGGTAGCAGGTGCTACATTCAGTTCAGTTCAGTCGCGTCCAACTCTTTGCGACCCCATGGACTGCAGCACGCCAGCCCTCCCTGTCCATCACCAACTCCTGGAGCTTTTCATGTCCATAGAGTCAGTGATACCATCCAACCATCTCATCCTCTGTCGTCCCCTTCTCCTGCCTTCAATCATTCCCAGCATTAGGGTCTTTTCTAAGGAATCAGTTCTCATCAGGTGGCCAAAGTATTGGAATTTCAGCTTCATTATCAGTTCTTCCAATGAATATTCAGGACTGATTTCCTTTAGGATTGACTGGTTTGATCTTCTTGCAGTCCAAAGAACTCTCAAGAGTCTTCTCTAGCATCACAGTTCAAAAAAAGCATCAATTCTTTGGCGCTCAGCTTTCTTTGTAGTCCAGCTGTCACATCCATACTTGACTACTGGAAAAACCATAGCTTTGACTAGACGGACTTTTGTCAGCAAAGTAATGTCTCTGCTCTTTAATATGCTGTCTAGGTTGGCCAAGGAGCAAGCGTCACTTAATTTCATGGCTGCAGTCACCATTAGCAGTGATTTTGGAGCCAAAAAAAAAATATAAAGTCTCTCACATTGACACATCATAATACTCAAAGCTCATGGTTTACCCTAGGGTTTACTCTTGGTGCTATATAGGTTACTTTTGATGTGTTTGCTCTCAGAGGAGAAATGAGCATGGTCAGAAGCGTTTTGGGTTAATGTTGCTTGGTTAGCTGAAACCAGTGCCAGCTTTGTCCAGAAGGAAAGCTCTTCTCAATTCCTGCTCCCTGCTGAGAACAGCTGGGCCTCTTCTTGAATATGAGGATGTGATGTTCTAATTAGGACTTGCCAGGTGGCTCAGTGGTAAAGAATCTGCCTGCCAATGCAGGAGACACAGGAGATGTGGGTTCAATCCCCAGGTCGGGAAGATCCCCTGGAGGAGGAAATGGCAATCCACTCCAGTATTCTTGCCTAGAAAATTCCAAGGACAGAGGAGCCTGGTGGGCTACAGTCCATGGGGTTGCAAAGAGTCAGAGACAACTGAACAGTGGAGCATGATGTTCTAACAAGGACGGGAACATCCCTCAGGTAGGCTGGGTTTTACACAGCCCAGGAATCTGATGCCTCTGTCCGCTGTGGTTGGGCCTGCTATGTGCTGTATCCCAGGGGGGATCTTTCTTGCCAGTTCCCCTTCTCAGCCTTTACATTTTTGTCTAGAGGGTCCCGTAGGTCCCCAGTCTGAGGGTCCCCAGTCCTATCCTCATTCTAGCTTCTAGGCTGTTTTATCTCTGCAACCTCATGGTCTTGATCAAATCGGAACGTCTTCTCAGGGTTTGTGCTTTCAGTCTTACACTCTTTTGAGCCCTTTCTAAGGGTAAGTGTGGATTCTGATCCCATCAGAGTCACTACAGAGCCTGCCAGTTCTGGCTGAGGGGTGGAGAGTGAAGGGGGAGAAGTTATTTTCAGAGGTGAAGCCCCTGTTTATAAAATTTAGTCATTTCCAGATTCTCCTGAGGTTCCAGCCAAGCGCTAAGGAGCAGTCTGATCAGTGTCCTTCTCCTTTCTGCTTTCTTCCTTGATGTCTGTTTCTCACTTCTTTCCCTCTGGGCTTGTGTCTCACATCAGACAGTCCACTGTCCAGCTCAACTACAGTGGCTCTGCTTTGCTTGCCTTCAGATATGCATTCTCTGGGAATGAGTTAGTGTTTATGATGAGAAATGAAAGTGGCTGGGAGAGGGAGAGGCGTTAGGTGGATGCTAGATATTGGTGGTGGGATTGGTAGGCTACACTCAAGAATTCTCTTGTCTTTTGGGAAGATATGGTTTGCTTGAATCCATTCATTCATGGGTTCATTCATTCAGCCAGCATTTACTGATTGCATACTTGACAAGGTGGTTATTAGGATAGTGCCATACTGGGCCCTGGGGGATAGAGTGAGTCAAATTTAGTCCTTGCCCTTTTCTGGCTATGGCATGCGAACAACTCAGAGCATGAGAATTAATATAACGGAGTTAGGTACAAAGTGCTTGGAGCATAGAGCAGTAAATGATTAGGTCTGTCTAGAGAAAGGAGAGGAGCGTTGGATGTGAGGGAAAGGTCTTTGCCATTTTGTCTGCCTGTGGTTCACAAAGTGTGGTCTGCAGACCACTGGGGGCCACCAAGGTCTTTTGGGGGATCCAGAAGGTCAAAGCCATTTTAATAATAATACTAAGATACTATTTGCTTTTCCCATCCTGTGTACATTTGCACTGTTGGTGCAGAAGAACTTAGTAAGTAAAACTGCTGGCATATTAACAGGAATCAAGACTGTCATAAAATTGTGCCAGTAACCGTTGCATCCCTCTGCTCCATGCACTGTCAGATTTTTTAAGATTTTAATAGAGAATTAAAAATTTTATAATTTTATTGAATTGTCTCTGTAGTATTCTGTGTGATAAAACAGGAAGTATACTTTAAGCACTTATGCTGCATATCAAAGCCTGATGTTTATCTCAAGGAAATGCATTTGTGCAATTGAGCCAAACTACCTTACTTTTTCAGGGAACACTATTTTTACTTGAAAGAATAACTGACAAATCGCAATTACTGAGACTTATGTTTTTGGCAGACATTTTCTTGAAAATGAATGAAGTAAGTCTGCTACTTTAAGAACAACTGGTAGTATTTGTTGCCAATGATAAAATTCCAGTGATTAAAATGCCAATGATTAAAATTATTTAATTGAAAATAAAAGTTTTGGAAAACCTGTATCTGCCACAGTAAGCTTGACAGCTTCCCTAGATTTACAGCTTTTTTTTGTTGTTGTTGGATGATTGTGATTATTTTGGTATTGTATAAATGAACTGTGTCAAATTTGTAAACTCTGCTTAACTCATTGAATCACTAGTTTCCAAATGATTAGTATATGTTGTTTCAGAATCACTCATGGATAAAAGATCCATTCAAAGTGCAAGATAGACTGCAAGACAGAAGATGGATTTTACTGTGACAGAGTACAAAAAGTTCACCTGTATAGTTTCAGATTTCACATTGTAACCTTTAACAAACCTACTACTTGTTGAAGTTTTGGTGAAGTATCAGAGAAGACTGACCACAATTATCTGAAAGTTTATTAAAATATTCCTGCTTTTCCAACTGCATATCTATGATTTGAAGGCAAAACAACACACTGAATGCAGAAATAGATATAATAAGGCTGTAAGAGCTGTTTCTATCAAGCCAGACATTAAGGAGATTTATAAAAATGTGTAACAGTCCCACTCTCCTCATGAAGTTTTTTGCAGAAAACAATTATTTTTTTCATAAAACATGCTTCTATATTATATATGGGGTTTATGTTTTAATTTCTAATGTAGTAAATATCAATCAGTTTGGGGATTTTCAGTTTTTAAGTGTAAAAAGGGGTCCTAAGATCAAAAAAGTTAAACTTGGTCCTGTGCTCTTCTCTCTACCCCAAATTCTCTTTTCTGCCTCCAAAAATCCCTTAAATGATTGTAGAACTAGTATTTAGTTATTCATTCAAAAAACATTTGTTGAACATCTATCAAGAACCTGGCTTTTTCTTGCTGCTGGGTACGTGGTCCCAAGCCATTATGGGGAAGATCGATTAAACAACTATAACACTGTATGTGAAAGAAGAGACTGAAAAAGCTGGCTTAAAACTCATTTAAAAAACTAAGGTCATGGCATCTGGTCCCATCACTTCATGGCAAATAGATGGAGAAACAATGGAAACAGTGACAGACTTTATTTTCTTGGGCTCTAAAATCACTGTGGATGGTGACTGTAGCCATGGAATTAAAAGACGCTTGCTCCTTGGGAGAAAAGCTCTGACCAACCTAGACAGCATATTAAAAAGCAGAGACATTACTTTGCTGACAAAGGTCCATATAGTCAAAGCTCTGGTTTTTCCAGTAGTCATGTATAGATGTGAGAGCTGGACCATAACGAAAGCTGAGTGCCGAAGAATTGATGCTTTTGAACTGTGGTGTTGGAGAAGACTCTTGAGAGTCCCTTGGACTGCAAGGCAATCAAACCAGTAAATCCTAAAGGAAATCAGTCCTGAATATTCATTGGGAGGACTGATGCTAAAACGGAAGCTCCAATACTTTGGCCACCTGATGCAAAGAGCCGACTCCTTGGAAAAGACCCTGATGCTGGGAAAGATTGAAGGCAGGAGGAGAAGGGGATGACAGAGGATGAGATGGTTGGATGGCATCACCAACTCAATGGACATGAATTTGAGCAAACTCTGGGAGATGGTGAAGGACAGGGAAGCCTGGCATGCTGCAGTGCATGGGGTCGCAAAGAGTTTGACACAACTGAGCGGCTGAATAACAACAACACTGTGTGATAAACATTACCAGTGATAGACATGTGAATACTGGGGGGAAGACAGGCTGTTGTCAGACACTCACTTGCCAGCTCACTTAGGAACATTTTTTTGAGCAATTTGATTGGATTGTACTTCCTTTATTTGACTCTTTATGGTCCATAGAGGGAAAGTGGCTGAAGTTAGCGAAAGATGGGAACTGTTCACTTGCTGCTCTGGCAGGAAAGGAGGAGATAACAAATATATTAAGTGTCAATTTCATGCAAGCTCTATGCTAAGTGCTTTAACAATTGTAATCTTGCCTAATTCTCACAAAAACCGTATTCAGCAGAATTAATTATCCTTATTTTGCAGTGAGATACTGGAGGCTGGGAAAAGTTAAACAACTTGTCCAATATCATATGGTTGTAACTGATGAAGCCAGAATTTTGACATATATATTCTGACTCCAAGGGCAGGGCTCTTGTACTGTAGTAATAATGTGTTGCTAAATTTGTGGGTTTTTTAAGGTAATTTCCAGATGGGTCTGTGAAATCATGCCAGGTTGGAATGTATTAAGAAAGATAGTAAAGATCTCAGGAAGGAGAGAGAGACAACATAGGCAATGCTCCATTGAAGGGATTTTTTGTGAATTTTGTCTGACATGATTTTTCTGGACAGGATTCTGTGGCAGTATAGGGCATCAAGACTTTGTATTCCCTTATCCTCAATTCCTTTACTCTTTCTCTGTGCCAAATGATGCCAGAAGCAAAAGTCACCTGTCTGATCAGGTTACAAACTAGAGCCTGATGTTTGAAGCCCAAACTTGTTGGACCTTTTGTAGGCCAATCAGGCCTAGCCTGGAGACCCTAGTCCCTAGAGCTTGGTAAACTATTTCCATTATTTTTAAAAGCCCGATAGAAGTGCTTTACTTCAGATAATCCTGTGTGTGGATACAGGCTAGTGAAAAGATTAGATTTGTTTGTTTTGGGTCAAAAATCTGTTGATCCAGTGTGCTTCAGTTGTACTACCTAGGGAGCTCTAGAAATGGTGTCAGCTAAGTATGGTGCAAGGGCCAAATCCAGCCCACTGTCTGTTTTTGTAAATAAAGTTTTATTGAAGCACAGCTGAGTTCTCTTACTCATGTTTTGTCTTTGGCTGCTTTTGTATTCAATGACAGAGTTACATAGCTGCAATAGAGACTGTATGGCCCATAAATCCTGAATCGTTTACTGTCTGGCTTTTTACAGAAGAAGTTGTTGACTCCTAGCATAACCTCAATTCTTTCTATTATGGCACTTAGCACTTGGTATTTTAATTGCCTATTTCCCCCACTTTTTTTTTTTTTTCAAATCAAATATGTTTTGGGCATTTCATACCCACAGTATAATGGAAGAGACAGGCATGAGCACATATAATTTAAATATGAGTCAATAATGCTATAATAAAAGCATGCACAGCAACACTGTGAGGCTCACCCAAGCTGGTCCTGGCAGAGCCCCTTGCTTTCATAACTGAGTTCCTTGAGAGCAAAGATGAGGTCTGCTTCATCTCTTCATCCCCTGTGCTGATTATAGACCCTGACATATAAACAGTACTCAATAGATATTGTTTGAATGGGCATATCATATGCTGATCCAAAAATCTCTTATAGGCAATTATATATGCCTTTGAGTAGTATAAATACAGGAATAAGGGAAGGAAAGTGTTTTGTTGGTTATGCTAATCTCAGTGCTGTATGCTTCATCTCTGAACTAGTCATTACTTACTGCAGTTTGTTTGGGATAAGTAGTGGATAGGAGTCCATGAATGAAGCAATTGTGTTAAGAGCTCTGTTGGTGAGAAATTAGAAACAGTGCCTTAATTTTGGGCTATTTTCTACTTTTCCCCTCAGTATCCACCACACCTTTACCCCACCTTCCATTTCCCACTCCAGCTTGCCAGGACAGAGGTAGAGGAACATAGGGTCTATGGAGGTAATTATTTCTTTTGTATGCATACTATTTATCTTACTTTTTTCTTTTCTAAAGCCATTTTTTCAGTGTGGTTCTTACCAGCATTACCATCTGTGGCTTCCAGAAGATACAACTAACTTAAAGCTATCTGGTTACCTTGGTGTAAAGGCAGGCAGGTGAAGTGCTGGCCTAGGAGTCAGTAGGCCTGGGCTCTTGCTGTGCCTCTATAGTGGCTTTTGACTTGGGATACATCTGTTAACATCTGTAAGCTTCAACATTCAACACATTTTTATTGAGTTACATCTGAGACTTAAAAAATTTAATATTTATAACCCTCCTCATTTTGAAAAGGATTTAAGTGACTAGCAAGTGATAGAGAGGTGACCTGTCTGATCTTGTCTCTGTTTCTGACCAGCGGATAAGTAAATGATTAGATGGATGAGAGCATTTCAGGTCTCTGATCAGGGCTTTCTAGAAGGCTTCACAGCCATAGCTTCTTCACCTTGTCCTTGCTTCCTCTTCTGTGACTACTTCTATTTGGGAAATCAAGATCTTTCTTCTATCTTCTTTGGGGATGATTTGAAGAGTATTTTGCCTAGAAAGTAGTTATCAAGCTCAAGGTCAAAAGAAAAGAGGAATTTTACACTCTAGGAATTGGAAGAAATGCCAAAAACTAAATGTCTTTTTCAAATAGTGAACTTGAAGCCTGAAGAAGGGAAGTGATCTCCTTAGAGCCACATAGTAGAACTACAGCTAGATTCCAGGCTCTTTCTGCTAGGCATTTTCCAGGTTCATAAGAGGATTTAGTTCAGTTCAGCTCAGTTGTGCAGTCATGTCCGACTGTCTTTGCGACCGCATGAATCGCAGCATGCCAGGCCCCCCTGTCCATCACCAACTTCCGGAGTTTACTCAGACTCAAACATAAGAGGATTAGGTGTCATGAAATGGACTGGGTGGTTTTCTTGCTGTATGACTGTATGGTGGTGGGCAGAGGAAGCTTCACTCCACATCTCCCATGTAGTTGTGTCAGGTATGCTCAGGACCTTAGATATCTAATAGGTAGACAGTCTGAGAGGGCATAAGATGTGAAGGGTTTCCCTAGTTAGCCTGTGACTGGCATTATGTATGTGGGTAGTGACAAAGTGAACAAAGAGGAAAACTATGTAGTACTCTGGCATTGGGACAAATGGGCTGTTTTCCTATTTCTAGAGAGATTGTATTAATTTACATTTATTTGTTGTTTCTTTTGCATATGTATTTCTTTGATTTCTAATGAGACCTTTTCCTGTGTTCATTGACTATTTTTTTAAATTTTTTATTTTATTATTATTTTTTATCATTGACTATTTGTATTTTCTCTTACTTGTATTTTTTTTCTCTTGTTGAGTTATTTATTCATGTTCTTTGTGTATATCCCAGTGTATTCCTAGTCCTATGCTTGACTTCCCTGCCAAGAAACTATTAGGATAATAAAGCATTGTCCCTAAATGGGGAAGACAGTTAATAAGAAATATTCTTCTCGCTATTAAATGGAGTCAAGTGTTAGAAGCTAGGGACAATGAGACAGGTGGGTAATAGAGCTGGGCAGAAGCCCCCAGTAACATTGTCTCTTGCTTTTCCTGTACAGAGTTTTGCCGGATCGACAAGCCCCTGTGCCACAGTGAGGATGAGAAGCTCAGCTTTGATGCAGTCCGAAGCATCCACAAGCTGATGGATGATGATGCCAATGGTGACGTGGATGTGGAAGAAAGTGATGAGGTGAGCTCCCTCACCCTTTGTGGCTTTCTTCTCTTCCTGTGCGAACAGTCCCTGAAGCTGTCTAGACAGGCTGTTCCCTGGGAAGAGGTGTTCTTGCTACTGGCTTGTTCTCTAGGGTCCCATCCCTACCAGGGAAGGTGATTCTCAGCAGAGCAGCCTCGAGGAGCTGGCCTGTCTGAGAGCAGGCCTTACCTCTCTGTCTGTGTCTGGACCGGCCCCCATCTGCCTACCAGCTGGAAGCACAGCACTGGCCGAGCTGTGCTGTTTGAGAGGGAGAGGGAACCTTGAGGCTGGTCTGTACAGTTTGCCTGCATCCTTATTGTACTCCTGCTGTAGGCGGAGGGCACCCATCTTTCCTAACTCTGTGTTCAACCCTGTGCTGGCATGTGGAGGAGAAGGCAAGGCAGTCAGATCTTGCCCTTTGGAAACTTATATTCTGTTTGTGAAGAAGAGACAGAGGTTCCTAGAAAGCTCATTCTGAATTCCAGGCTGCAACTGCTAGAAGTCAGTTGAGTGGTCCAGACAGCAAGAGTGAGAGGAATCTCTGGATGAAAGAGCCCTGTTATTGTTTCACCTTTGGGCATTACTACAGCTCCAGTTCCACAGAGCCCCTACTACAAAGTCATCATGTTTGAGAAGATTTAAAAATTTCAGTTGTTTTCGGGCTCAACTTGAGCCAGCACTTTGGTGAAGCTGCCAAGTTATGCCAAATCTCTAGTAGTGATGTGGTGTATATCTTGAGGGAGGAGGTAATTCTGGTCTCTCCTTCCTGCTGGTTAGTCCACTTTCAAAGTTTGAATTCAGTTTTGGATTTCACGTTGTCAGAAACATCTTGAAACAGTGAAAGCCTGTACAGCGGAGTGACATGACTGATGAGGGGTGTGGAAACCATGAAATGGAGAGCATTCAGTAAAATTCAGTGTCTATAAGTATCTATTATATATGTGCCAGGCACTGTTCTAGATGTGGGGATATGACGGTAAATACATATAATTACATAGCGATACATCCGTCCTTGTATAACTTACAATCTAATGAAGAAACTTTAACCTGGAAAAGAAAAAATTCAGATAATATAATTCCTATCTTCAAATAAAATAGAAATAGAGGAATCAGGCTTAAAAGATGATAATGGTTAGCAGTGAAATGCTTACTCTATGCCAGGCACAGTGTTAAGCTCTTTGCATAGTTACTCTCTTAACTTTGTTAACAGCCTCATGAAGTTGGTATTATCGTCAAGGACTGGAACTTTGGAAAGGTTAAGCATTTCGTTCGGGAACACACTGAGTATGGGCACAGATCTGATTTCAAAGCTGTATTGCTAAGTATTGCTGTATTGTCTCTTATTCTGAGGGCAGAACCAGGACCACTGTGGGGAAAGTAAAATATAGGCATGTTCTTCTGGAGTAAAGAATCACCTAACAGTGCTATCTCGTCATAGTAGAGGCTTCCTTGGTAGGTAGATAGTGAACTCCCTGTCACTGAAGATTGGCAAGTAGAACACAAACCTCCACTGACTGGTCTACTGGGGGGATCCTTGTATCAGGTTGAACTAAATAATGTCTAATGAGAGGAGAAAAATAGACTTCCTAGAGGAAACGTGGAATTGGGATAGAGTGGAAAGGGAGGGGGCAGCCTGAGCAGTAGGAAGGAGTGTGGGCAAAGATGTGGAGGCAGGAAGAAGCACGGTTGGTAGGTTTGGTCGGACAGAGTGACTGTGGTGGAAAAGCACAGGACCAAACTTGAAAAGGAAAGGGGGCCCAGGCAACCAGGCAGAGATACGTACATAATCTGGCAGCTGTAGGTTTTTAAGGACAACAGCCATGATGAAGGTATCTGAGCTTTTGGTCACATCTAGAAGTGTCACTGGCTTTCAAAGGACCCAAGTTTTATCTGTCTGTGCTGGGAATAGTGCCATGTTCCTGGTGGTGAGAGAGGCCGAGAGGTTTCCTGATGTCTCTCCGAGGACCTGGCCACCCGACTGGCACCACAGTCAAGAAGGTGATGTGTTCCAAGATCCACAAATTCCTGGATATCTTTGTCATCTGCTCCTCTTTCTTTTTTCACTTTCTGCTGAATTACTTTGTCAATGAAGGGAGGAAGAAAATGTTCTTTTTAGAGGAATGTACCACAACAAAAAGCTCATCAGCACAAACTGTTCTAAAATAACACAAAAGCTGTCACCCTGCTCTTCCCTGTGCCAGTGGCGAGCTGTTCTTTTTCAGCGGAGCTTCTGCCTTCCTGGGCTTCTTCATCTGCTCTCCCTGCAGTCTCAGGCCTCTGGTGGGCAGAGGGGCCTGCCAGTCTGGGTTTCTCATGATCAGTTACAAGCTCCTTTCTTTTTGAAACAGATAGTTGTGGTAGCAAAGTCTATGTGTTTAAGACAGTCTCAACATATATGGAGTTCAGGATCTAACTAGACCCATTGGGTGGACAGCTCAGAGCTTGGAACATTGGATTATGGACTCCGAGACAGCAGAGGTGAAACCCTGGTTGTGTTGGCGATCAAGGACCTGAGATTTTTATGACCCATTTAACAGAACTGCTGGTTACCCAAGTAGCTTAGTAGCAGTCTGCAAGGATACTATATTCAAGCTTCATCTATTCAGCCTCATATCAGTAAGTTTTTCAGATAACTGAACTATAACCTTATTTCTAGATATTTAAAAATTGTAGCCATTCTTGAGGTCAGGTTTCCTCCTTACAGACTATTGTGAACAGTCTTAACTTTCTTTGGATCATTTGGAGCAGGTCTGCACAGCCTCTTGCACTGTTACCGTAGTGCCTGCATTCCCATATGCATTGTTGTGATTTGTTTTTATAGTTTCCTGTCTCTTCTTGGATTCATTCTCGTTTCTAATTGTTCTATCTCTGCTATGAGCTATGAAATTAGACTTATAGTACACTGAGATTCAGCCACCATTTTACAGAAAATATGTAGTCATTTGTGTGGAGGAAGCCAGTTTGGCTTCTCAAGTGCCATCCTTGCTTGCTTTTATCCTAGGCAGCCAAGGATTGAGGGCCCTTCAGATGAGCAAGATGGCACTATTGACACTGGTGTCCTCCTTGTAAAGCTGACAGTTCTTACAGCCTGGCAGGGTGGGAATTCATGACCTGTGTTCTACTGAGACCTCTGGTGGAGACACTGCCTTTGGGCAAAGGATTTGCAACCATGGTATGGCGTTTCAGCCTGTCCTGACAGTCTGAGGTGTGTAGACAAGAGCCTTCCTAAAAACACTGGCCCCTTGAATGGACCAGACAGTTTGAGGGGCAGTTTTATTTTCTTCTGTGGCGCCTACATAGAAAATAAAGGACATTTGTTCAGCCATTAAACAATTCTTATTGTCATATGGATGATAGACAAGCATATGAAAAAATACTCAGTATTGTTAGCCACTAAGGAAAGTACAAATTAAAACCACAATGAGATATCACTACACACCTATTTGGATGGCTAAAATTAAAAAGTGGTCAACACCAAGTACCATGTGACGAGGAAGAGTCACTTGAACTCTTAACAGAGATTTTTATAGAGCTGAACAACATAATTTAATACATGTCTCAGCATTTCTACTTCTAGATATTTACCCTATAGATAAATGAAAATTTATATTTGTACTAAAACCTGTACATAAATGTTTTAGCAGCTTTACTCATTATCACCAAAAATTGGACACAAATCAGATGTCCATCAATATGTGAATGAAGAAAACAAACTTTGGAAAACTACTTAGCAATAGAAGAAGTGAACTGCTGATGCACACAGCACAGAGGAATCTCAAAGGCGTTATGCTGAGAGAAGGAAGCCATCTCAAATAGTTACATACTGTTAATATATGATAACATCTAATGACTTTCTGAGAAACTATAGAAATGGAGGCCAGATCAGTGGTTACCTGGGATAAGGGATATGGGGTGGGTTTGATTATGAAGGGACAGCATGAAGGAATTTTTTTGATAATAGAACTGTCCTGTGTCTGGGTTGTGGGGCAGTTATAAGAATTTACATATGTACTAAAACTCATAAGAAGATATTCTGCCCCCCTCCACTACAGTTAATTTAATCATACATTAATTAAGAAAAGTGTTTCTAGCTTAGCAATGACACACAATTCAAGCTCAGTGAATGCTAATTATTGCTGCTTTTCTGTTTCCTCTATATTTCCAGGAAAGCTACCTACATCTGACACTTGTATTTTAATGTTCATGTGTGGAATGACTGACTAATATCACTGTAGCGAGCATGCTGTTAGACTGAGATGAGAGTCTTACACAAGGGTGTGATCACACATTTTGGGTGATGAAGATGAATAGGTTAGTATGAGCTTGGAAAGCTGTAATGCCACAGGACTGGAAAAGGTCAGTTTTCATTCCAATCCCAAAGAAAGACAATGCCAAAGAATGTTCAAACTACTGCACAATTGCACTCATCTCACACACGAGCAAAGTAATGCTGAAAATTCTCCAAACTAGGCTTCAGCAGTACATGAACCGAGAAATTCCAGATGTTCAAGCTGGATTTCGAAAAGGCAGAGGAACCAGAGAGCAAATTGCCAACATCTGTTGGATCATAGAAAAAGCAAGAGAATTCCAGAAACACATGTACTTCTGCTTCATTGACTATGCTAAAGCCTTTGACTGTGTGGATCACGACAAACTGGATGGGAATACCAGACCACCTTACCTGCCTCCTGAGAAACCTGTATGCAGTTCAAGAAGAAACAGTTAGAACCAGACATGGAACAACAGACTGGTTCCAAATTGGGAAAGGAGTACATCAAGGCTGTATACTGTCACTCTGCTTATTTAACTTATATGCAGAGTACATCATGTGAAATGCCAGGCTGGATGAAATACAAGCTGAAATCAAGATTTCCAGGAGAAACATCAATAACCTCAGATACGCTGATGATACCACCCTTATGGCAGAAAGCGAAGAGGAAATAAGAGTCTCTTGATGAAAGAGAAAGGGAAGAGGGAAAAAGCTGGTTTAAAACTCAGCATTCAAAAAAGTAAGATCATGGCATCTGGTCCCATCACTTCATGGCAAATAGATGGGAAAACAATGGAAACAGTGAGAGACTTTCTTTTCTTGGGCTCCAAAATCACTGCAGATGATGACTGCAGTCATGAAATTAAAAGACTATTGCTCCTTAGAAGAAAAACTATGACCAACCTTGACAGCATATTAAAAAGCAGAAACATTGGTTTGCTGACAAAAGTCCATATAGTCAAAGCTATGATTTGTTCCAGTAGTCATGTATGGATGTGCAAGTTGGACCATAAAGAAAGCTGAGCGCCAAAGAATTGATGCTTTTGAACTGTGGTGTTGGAGAAGACTCTTGAGAATCCCTTGGACTGCAGGGAGATCAAGCCAGTCAATCCTAAAGGAAATCAGTCCTGAATATTCATTGGGAGGACTGATAATGAAACTGAAGCTCCAATACTTTGGCCACCTGATTCGAAGAACTGACTCATTGGCAAAGACGTTGATGCTGGTAAAGATTGAAGGCGGGAGAAGGGGATGACAGAGAATGAGATGGTTGGATGGCATTGCCGACTTGATGAGTGTGAGTTTGAGCAAGCTCTCGGAGTTGGTGAAGGACAGGGAAGCCTGCCGTGCTGCAGTCCGTGGGGTCTCAAAGAGTTTGACATGACTGAGTGACTGAACTGAACTGAACTGGGAAGTTGCAAAATATTCTTAAGCTTCCATTAGTGCGTGTTGTGTCTGCTGTAGAATATAGCATAGAGTTAAGAGCTTGTGCTGCAGAGTCACACAGACTTAGGTTTAAACCTGGCTCTCCCTTTACCAGCTGTGGAAACTTTGAGAAGTTACTTATCTCTTTAAGCATCAGTTTCCTCATTAGAAGTGGGAGTGATAATGTTAGGCACCTCATGAGTTATTGGGAAGATTAAATGAAATAATGCACATTGGGACTTCCCTGGTGATCCAGTGGCTAAGACTGCACACTCCCAATGCAGGGGGCCCAGGTTTGATCGCTGGTCAGGGAACTAGGTCCCACATGCTGCAACTAAGGGTCCCACATGCTATAACCAAAGATCCCTCATGCCGCAAGAAAGATCAAAGATCCTGTGTGCCGTAACTAAGACCTGGCACAGCCAAATAAATAAAGATTAAAAAAGAAATAGTGCATATAAAACAGTGCAATGCCTGGCATAGAAGAGTCTCCATGAGCTTTTGTTGTTATCTTCAGAAAGAGCATGCATTTTGATATAGATAGGCCTATGTTCAAAATTTGGCTTTGCCTCTTACTGGCTATGTGGCAAATAGGCAAATCACTTCACCTCTTTGAGCCTCAGTTATTCAGCTATTAATATTTGAGGAGGGCGACTCTCTACATGGTTGTTGTAAGAAGTTAATGTATGCAAAGCACCAAGCACAAAGGCTGGCATATGATAGGTTCCAAATTCATGTTTTATCCCTCCCTCAGCATGATGGTACAGATAGTGAGGGCTAGCCTGTATCTAAAGAATTCCAAATCAGTTCCCTCATCATCCCAGGGCACCAGTGCATTCAGCTCTGGGAGCCACCCCCAGCAGCTTGGCTGACGTGCCGAGAGCCAGGCTGCTGCAGGAGGTAGTTCATCCAAGGGGAGTGATAGAGCAGGGACACATGTTTTCAGGGGCCACAGCTTCTCTGTCAGCTCACTTAGCCTCCTGACTATGCCTTTATTTTTTTGAAAAGGTCTAGGTGAGAACTTGTAATTTCCTCCTACCTATATGGAAGGCTAGAGGATTTTGAACAAGGCTATATTGTGGTAGGGTCATCAGATCTCCTTGACTTCAGCAGGATGAAAGTTAACTTGCTTCTTACCTGTTTTAAGTTGTTCCATCAAGAGGCATGCTAGGTCCTTGGAGGCTGTGAGAGTTGGGGAAGAATGAACTCTGGCCCCAGGTGGAACCAGGCCTGGACAAACTAAACCCTAAGAGGGGGCAGCTGGCAGTTCCACTTGCAAATAGCCAGCGGATCAGTAGGAATGAACTGAAGGGGCAGTGGTCCATAGGGCCCTGTGTGCTTCTCGCACAGAGCCAGTGCTGTGGCCAGCATGTGCTAATTTGGATGAAGATAAATAGCTGCATTATGCTCCTAAGTTATCATCATGACTAATAATAATTGTTATTCACTCCTCAGGCTTGGGACCTCATTTCTTTGTATCTGGATAGCTGTGGACTCTTCTCAGTATTCCCTTGCCTCTAGTTTCTCCTCCACCAGCACATGTCCATGTTGTCAGTGATCTTCCTAAGTTACATTTGAGTTTCCTTTTACTTTTCCATCCAACTTCCTGTGCCTGGCACTCCATCTCTTCAAATCTGGCCTTAGCCTTTTTTTTTTTTTCCTTTGGCTGTACTGCCAACCTGCAGGATCTTAGTTCCCTGACCAGTGATTGAAGCTAGGCCACAAGCACCGAGTCCTAACCACTGGACCGCCAGGGAATTTCCCAGCCTTAGACACATCTCCTACCACTCTGATCTGACACTAGTCTTTCTTTGGGTCATAGTCATTCCGTGTTTATTCCAGGTGCCTTTCTTTGCTCAGATAGTTCTCCTTTCTGGAAATTAAGTTCTCATATCCCTTCCTGGTTCTGTCTGTATCAGTCTTAGATGTCCTCTGGAATGCCCCTAGCTCACTTTTCGTGAACCTTCCCTGACTTTCTCACCCCTCTGATCTCTCTCATCTCAGTATTAACTCCTGCAGTGCAGTCTCCATCGCTCATTTAGCACTTTATTAGACTGACTTGCTTTGTACCCTGATGATTTTGATTGTATTATTGCCTAAAAGTTTGCCTTTTTGCACTACTACTGGAATTCCTAGAGCACAGCTCTGAACCTTAGTCTACCTTTTGAAGGGAGTGTGGTGGAAAAGGAGCGCTTATAGAATGTACCGAGTCCTCTGCCGGCTGAGTACACATACAGTTCCATTTACTTCTCAACCACTCTAAGAGCTAGGTTTTATTAACTCTGTATAGAGATGATGAAATGATAAGAGAGTGGCCTACCTTCACTTACTATGTTCTGACCTGCCTATCAGTGCCTGCAGTCTGACTTTAGCTCACCTGACTAGTCCTTGTTACCCTGCTCTTTCTTACTCTATTGCTGCAGCCATCTCAGACATGCTCCTAGTATCGCTATGCCTTTGCTCCAGATAAATCCTCATCTGGGCATCACTCTGCCTCCCAGTTTTGCCTGTGAGAATTCTACTTGTCCACCAAGGCCTAGATCAGGATTTTTCAGCTGCAAGCATTATTGACATTTTGGGCCATATTGTAGGTTATTTAGCACCATCCCTACGCACTGGCCGCTAATAGCAGCCACCATGTTCCCAACCCCACCAAATTGTGATAACCCAAAACTTTTTTTTATCACCAGTTGTCAGTTGGCTTCTCAGGTGGTACAGTGATAAAGAATCTGCCTGCCAGTGCAGGAGACGAGAGAGACGAGGGTTCAGTCTCTGGGTTGGAAAGAGCCCCTGGAGGAGGAAATGGCAACCTGCTCCAGTATTCTTGCCTGGAAATTTTCCATGGGCAGAGAAGCCTGGTGGGCTGCAGTCTGTGCGGACACCACTGAGCAGCTGAGCACATGTCAGTTGCCCTGGGGGATAGAATTTCTCCCAGTTGAGAACACCAGACCCTAGATTAAATGTTTCCTCCAAGAAATCCTATTTGTTCCCCTACATTGGGAAGTAATCCTTCCTCTCCCATGCTCCAGAGTACTGGGTGTGAAGCCCTCATCTGGCATATTGCTCTGCTCCATATTGTAATTAGTTGGGTTCATCAGTCTGTCCTACCAGCTTGTGAGTGCCTCCAATAACAGGAACCGGGTCTCATCCATCACTGCTTCTCCCACAGTGCTTGTCGCAGGGCATTACACACAAAGGTGATGAGTTATGTGCTTTTTAATTTGAAAGCAAAGATCCTATCTTATTGCTGTGTGCTCCTTAAATTGTTTCTCTGGGGCAGAGTGAGAGTATAGAGTTAGCTGGTCAATGATATGGGGGACAGGGTGCTTCTGACTTGTGAGTTCCTGGCCAGGATAGCAGCTAAGTCAATGGTGGGCTGTGTCTAGGAGTTGCTAGGGTCTGGGCTCCAGACGTGTTTGTGACCCCTTCCTTGCCCCTCTGCCCTGTTCTGTGAGTCGCATACAGAATCTGAATGGAGGTAAAATCACTATAGTTAAAACATTAGGAAACACTTAGAGAAAAACATACAAGAGGGGTATTGTTTAAGAAAGGAAGACCCTGAGACTGCTGAAAGGCTGTGTGACTGAGCAAAGAAATGCACAGGCATTGGAGCAAGAAAAATTAGGGTTTCAGGTGTACTTTCACTGATTAATAGTTGTATGACCTTGGGAAGTTCTCTGTAAGCTTACATTTCCTAGCTGTCAAATAGGGATAGTAATCCTTACCTTGAAAGATTATGGCAAAGATGAAATGACCTCGTGTATAGAGAGTCCCCAGCCTGTGGTTTAGTTGCCAGCACTTGTGTTACTACTTCGTTTTCCACTCCTACACGCCTGTGATGGTGCTGGCTACTTCGCTCACATCATCTTTACAAGAAACCTCTGCTGTGGGGTAGATAGTAACTTTTCCATACAACTGGTAAGGAAACTGAGACTGAAGTAGCTCATAGTTATCCATTTTTTGGGATTATTGCATCTCAGATCTGCCTCAGGCTGATGAAAGTATTTCAGACTTGTGATTGTACACCTCTGTGATTTTGCTAAAAACACTTGAGTTGTATACTAAGTTGGTAGTGAATTATAACTCAGTGAAGATTTAAAAAAATAAAAGTGTCACTACATTGGTTGAGGTAGTGGTCACCTCCTACTTGCCTTTCTGTGGCCCAACCCATAAGAATCCCTAGGGCTCTATAAAAAAACACATTGAAAACCCTGTTGACTTCTATCTTTATTTCTCTCACTCCTTCCTTTGACAGATATACAGAGGTGCTTCCAAGTCCGAATTACCATGGTTTCTGGAAGCAGAGATCCCTGGTTAGCTAGCTGACAGCTAAGTTGCCTCTGTTTCTAGGCAGGTGTAGATGGCTTTGAGGACACCAAACTGAAGAGCCTTTGGGAGAATTCCTTTCCCTCTTCCTCCCTCCCTCCATCCCTTCATTTCTCTTTTTTGGTAGTTGTTTTAGAGAAGCTAAGGGAGAACTCTGGTAATAATTCCCTCTCACCCGCAGACCAGGGACCCGAATCAAATTCTAGCCCTTTATCATATGGAACTCCATAAGGGGAGATGTCAAAGGCAGCTGGCTAATTATCTCCAGTTTTATTTTTCCTGGGTTTGTCTTGTGCTCAGGGCCTTCCTCTAATTTCTACTGCTGCTACCATGCTGCCCCTCAGAAGCAGAGTTCTCCCCTGGACCCAGTCCTGAACATGGATTTTCCTTGCTTTCTCTTGGAACAATTTTGACAGCCTGAAGGTTTTTTTTTGTTTTTTTTTTTTTTTTAAGTTTACTACTGTAAAGTAGGGCAGAAGAAAATAACTACACACAATTATTCAAATAACCTCAGCATAAGTTTTGATGTATACCTTCTTGTTGCTGCAATTATTCTTCTTTGACCTAAAGGATTGTTACAGTATGGAGGCATCCCGTGGGTTTTTTGCCTTCTAGCTCCCTGCCTATCTCCTGGTACAGTCACCATCTTATCTCCTGCCTTGTGGAACATGTTGACCCCTGCCCTTAATTTGGACAGAGCACAAACTGAAGTCTGCTTGGGCCCTTTGGACAGAACAGAGATGATGAGTAAGTGAATGGTGTCATTTATCAGGTGAAACCTGTTCTTTTGGCTGGGAAAGAACTTATCCTCATTTTCCTTGTAAATACCTACTCAATGGACACCTGTATCATTCACTTACGAGGGCTGGCTCACAGTCAGCTTTCAGGCTGCAACCCCACTGAGTCCAAATTCTGTGGCCTTGCTTTAACTTTTATGAGGGCTTCTTGGTGTTTTTGTGGGTTTCTTAGAGTATTTGGAAATTGACTTTTAAAAAGCCTAAACATGAACTTTGGAGTCTGACCTGAGTTGAAATGCAAGCTTGCAAGTGTACTAGCTGTATGACCAAGTAATTTGGAGGCTCACTTGCCTCATCTGTAGAATAGAATAGAGATGAAAATAAGATACCCTTTGCCATTCTTAAGCCCTTAGGCTAATGAGAGAGGCAGATATGTAAACTGGCAATGACAACATCACATCTTCAGGGCTGTAATGGTGGCGTGCACAGGAGACTGTGGGAATTTCAAGAGGAATAGGAGTGAGGTAATCTAACATGTGCTGGTATAGCAGAAGACACATTGTCAGCCAGCACTCAGGGAAGGGTAGCTGTTGCTAGACAAGCTGAGCTACACATCCGAGGGAGTAGGCATCATTTGCAATCTGTCCCAGCGCCTTAGCCAGATACAGGGTGAAGCAGCAGCTCCCCCAGATGGCTTCGCTCATGTTTCCAGGAAAACCCAGACGGTGGTTTGCTTTGATAGATAGGGAAATTCTTTCTCACCAAGCAGACTGTTGTTTTCCTTCCTTCCCTCTTTGTTGGTGAGTCTGCTTTGTCTGTTCTGGATGGCAGTCCTATTAATGGCAGGGGTTAGTTGTAAGGCTTCTCTGTGTCTATATATGTGTATATGTCTGTGCCATTGTGTTTATGTCTTTGTGTGTATACATCATTTTGTGCTTTTCTGTATTTGTATGTGTCTTTTTGTGTTTAAATGTGTCTGTGTGCATATGAAAGCTTCCCTGGTGGTGTGCGTAAGAAGTGGAGGAGGGGAGGAGCACTGAGCCAACAAAGGATCTGAGAGAAGACACATAAACCAGGTCAAAGATGAAGCAAAAGATTAGGAGAGAAAGGTGAGGGTGCAGTACAGTGTGCAGGACTTGGGGGTAAACACAGAGCCAGAAGTATAATCAGAGACCCAAAGATGCTGTTAGTCCAGGCAGGATCTGGGTCCTCTAACGTGGTAGAATGCAAGGGTAGTCTACAGCCAAAAATGGTCAAGCCAGAAGAGAGAGAAAAGTTCTGTTTCAGGTATTAAGTAAGCTTCTGGATCTTCCTGTCTATGGAGGAATTGGCCACTGGCCTCCATGGTCCTGCTTGTCTTCATACCTGATTGGTGTTTGCTTGTCTGTGTGTGTGTTGATGCCAGCCTCTCTGTGCATGTCTGTATCTACGTGTGCATCACATTCAGTATACCTAATTGCATTAGAAACAACTGGTTTCCAGGGCAGTGTCTCATTCACTTGAGGACCCAGGATCGCCACAACCCCCTTTATTTTTTCTTGTGTTCCCCACCCTTTTTTTCTGTCTTCCTTCTTTAGGCATATTTACTGTCTGCTCTGTGCTGGATGCTGAGTATGCAAAGACTAATGAGGAAGACAACTTTTCTACCTGCAGAGAGCTCACATTGTCAGTGAGGCAGAAAGACTGTGTGTTCAATCCTAGTAGGTATTGTGGTGAGAGATGAGAACTGCATGATCTGTAAACACAGAATAGGGAATTTAACCCATTCTAGGATGCCAGGAAAGATGACTCAGAAGAGATGATGCCTGAGATGAATAGGAGTTAACCTGGAGATGAGAAGGGTATAGCAAGTGAAGGAATGAATATGATGTCCTTAGGGATCTGTGACTCAGTGGTTCTTTTACTGTGAGCATAGAAGGTAATGGTGGAGCAGGGGGGGAGAGGCTGGGAATGTGGTTGGAGATGCAGGCATGAGCCAGCCAGATTCTAGCCATACTGAGAAACTTGGATTTCATCCCAAAGATGATGAGCTTGAAGGATTTTAAACAGAGATGGCTCTAATTCTGACTGAAGGTATGTCAGGATCAGGCCTTGCTGAGCAGGTAAAACTGGAACTTGGTCTTTTAAAGGAGAGCAGGGTTTACCAATGAAGAAAGAAGGAGGAGCATTCCAGGAAAGAAGAACTTTGTGAGTAAAGGCAGGAGGCAAAAAAAAAGGAACACTTCCTTCAAGTAGGAAGGTGTCTAGAGAATAGTCTCTTCATCTACAAGATAGTGATATTAGTAATATCAACATGCATAAGGCTCAAATAAGACAATGGATGTAAAGAAGCATTTGTAAATCATAATGCAGTGTGAACATTTCAATAGTGGTCATTATTACCCAGCTTGTCCTTTTTTCTCCCTCAGTGGCCAGCAATATCAGGCCCTTGCAGGTATGGGTCAGGTAGGCATGTGCCTCAGCACCATGGCATGACTGGTGAGAACCAGGCCCTTTGTCACCTAGCAGTCCTGCATCTCAAGGAGGAGGGGCTGAAATTAGAAGCTGCTGGAACTCAGAGGCTGAGTGCTGGTTCACTCAGGATACATAATTTCTCACAGTATGAGCCAAGCGACCCAACTTCAGAATAGTCAGACATTCATGAAGCACCTTCTACATGTAGGAAGTGTGAGGGACTGTGCCTTCCATGATCTCATTGTCTCCCCATTGTAACTGTGAGGTCGTCTACATTTTACAGGCTTAAAGTGATGTGGTGAGTAGTGGTTCAGATGGGATTCGAGTCTGTATCTGTGAGATTTTTTTTCCCATGTGTCCCTTCACAAGCCTTCTGATATCTCTGGATGGTGAGCAAGCTCCCTAGTTAGTTCAGTGGAAAACTGTGAGGTCTCATGCAGTGTGGGGTTGAGAGGATTGGAGTGGTGTTTCTCTGGGATAGAACCATAGCCCTTTCCTCCACATAGGAGAGTAGTTCTTGCCTTCAAGGACTGACTTTCCGCCATATATCTGACTCATCCAGGTGCTTTTCAGTATGATTAATCCCTGTGTCCTCAGATCCCAGCATAGGACATGACACGTGGTCACTGCTCAGTAAATGCTGGTTGGGCAAATGAATGAACAAATGCCTCTTAAAAGAGGCTTCCTGTCTTCAATCCTCCCTTCTGCCTTCTCTTGTGGTACCATCATGCTCTAATATGAGATTTTGTTCTTAAGGATTTTTTTTTATGTCACTCATTGACACATAAGCTTATGTTCTCCCTCTTAGAATTGATTAGAACCCAGAGTGTTCTTAAAAAGGGGACATGAGTTTGCATTTACTCTCTTATATTCTCTGTTTCCAAGTCTTTTCCTCTACCTACTCAGTGC
Source organism: Cervus canadensis (assembly GCF_019320065.1). Lineage (NCBI taxonomy): Eukaryota > Metazoa > Chordata > Mammalia > Artiodactyla > Cervidae > Cervus > Cervus canadensis. The sequence continues at coordinate 46,381,625 of NC_057396.1, read as the reverse complement.
CCAACGGTGACTGGCAATTATGAGGAACACATGGTAAGCCCTAAACTCTTACCAAGTTGGTATAAGTTGGTGTTCTGTTTTGGAAATGGGGTCCAGAAGGTTTTCCTACTGTGGAGTGCTTGGCTGGGTTTGTATTTCCCAGGGTCTTGGAAAGCCATACATAGGGGTGGTAGTGTTGTGGGGAGAAAACTGAAAGGGAAATAAAAATTGACTCTTGTTCATGGGGCTTGTTAAGGGAGAGAAATTTCCTTAGTACTTGAAGCCATAATGGAGGGAGAATTAGGTGCATTTAGTCCAGGGGAATCTTTATGACCCCCTTCCTGGTTTTTATAACATTTGCAAACTAAGAATAGCTTTTACATTTTTTGAATAGTTGGGGGAAAACATCCATGGAAGAATTTTATGACATGTGAAATCTATATGAAACTCAGATTTTGGTGTCCATAAGCAAAGATTCATTGGCACAGAACCACTTTACTCATTTACTTCTTGTCCCTGGCTACTTTCATAGAAGAGCAGAGTTGAGTAGTTGTAACTGAGACTATGACTAGCCAAGTCTGAAATATTTACTGTCTGATTCTTTGCAGAAAAGTTTGCCTGGCCCCTGGTTGAACCTACCATTTTTTAAAAATCAGCTTTATTGGGATATAATTCACATACTGTACTCATTTAAAATATATAATTTAATGGTTAGTAATATATTCACAGGTATATGCAATTATCACCAGAGTCCAATTTTGAACATTTTTGTCACCTCAGAGAGAAAACCAGTACACGTTGGCTATTGTCCTCCTGCCCTCCTATTCCCCTAGTCTTAATGTACTTTCTGTCTCTGAAGATTTGCTTATTCTAGACATTTCATATTTGAGTCATGTAATATGTGGTTCTTTGTGACTGGCTTATTTCACTTAATATAATGTTTTCTAGGTTCATCCATGTTATAGCATATATCAAAACTTCATTCCTTTTTGTGGCTGAATAATATTCTATTGTATGGACATGCTACATTTTGCTATTCACTCATCAGTTGATGGACATTTAAGTTGTTTCTACCTTTTGGCTGTTATGAATAATTCTGCCATGGTACAGTTTTTTTGTGGACAGATTTTTACTTTTATGTTTTTATTTAAAATTTTAAAAAAATTTGTATTATTATTATTTTGGCCATGCCTTACAACTTCTGGGATCTTAGTTCCCCACACAGGGATAGAAGCCAGGCCGTGGCAGTGGAAGCACATAGTCCTTATGACTGGACTAGCAGGGCATTCCCAGTGGACAGACATTTTTATTTCTCTTGAGTGTATGCTTAGGAGTGGAATTGCTGGGTCTAGGTCATGTAGTAATTCTAGGTTTACTCTTTGAAGAACTGCCAGACTTTTTCCAAAGTGTCACTGAATGTTGTTACATTCATGTCAGCAGTGCATGAGGGTTCTAATTTCTCCATATCCTCACTAACACTTGTTTTTATCTGATTTTTAAAATTGTAGCTATCCTAGTGGATGTGAAATAATATCTCATTATGGTTTTGATTTGCATTTCCTTGGTGATTAATTTTGCCAAACATCTTATCATGTGCTTATTGATCATTTCTATATCTTCCTTTGAGAAATTTTAAAACAAATTTATTTCATATTGGGCATAGTTGATTAAAAATTTCGTGTTAGTTTCAGGTATACAGCAAACTGAGTTAAACATATATATGTGTCTGTTGTTTTTCAAATTCTTTTCTTATTTAGGTTATTACATAATATTGAGCAGAATTTCTTATGCTATTCTATAGGCTCTTGTTGGTTATCTATTTTAAATATAGCAGTGTGTACATGTCAATCCCAAACTCCCAATCTATCCCCCACCAAGCCTTCTCCCCTGGTAACTATAAGTTCATTCTCTAAGTCTGTGAGTCTGTTTCTGTTTTGTTAATAACTTCACTTGTATAATTTTTTTTAGATTGTGCATATAAATGATATCATATGATATTTGTCTTTCTCTGTCTGACTTCCTTCACTCAGTGTTGAATATGATAATCTTCAGGTCCATCCATGTTTTATTCATATCCTTTTCCCAGTTTTTAATTGGGCTCTTTGTCTTTTTATTATTGAGTTGTTAAAATTCTTTTTACATTCTAGATACAAGTCCCTCATCCCTTATGAGATGCATCCTCTGCAAATATTTTCCCAGTTTCCCACTTTTGTGATAGTGTCTTTTGAGTCACAAAAATTTTAAACTTCAATGAAGTCCAGTTTAATTTTTTTGTAATTGTTGTATGCTTTTGATGTCATACCTAAGAATCCATTGCCAAATCCAAGATCATGGTGATTTACCCTGATCTTTTCTTCTAAGAATTTTAAAGGCATCTGAAGTGTGCCATGACCCAAACTAGGTTCTAAATATCACCTCATCCAAAACCTGCTCTTTCCCTAACTTCATCATCTCAGTTGAAGGCAACTCCATTGTTTCCATTGCCTTGGCCAAAAAATACTATGAATCATCCATTAATTCCTCTCATGCACCATATCCATTGATAAATCCAGTGGGTTCTACCTTCAGAATGTATTCATTTCTCACCACTACTCCCCTGCAGGCACTGAGATGCAACAGCCTCCTAAAAAATCACCATGTTTATAATCTATTCTCAGTGTAGCAGCCAGAGAGCTTTAAAAAAATGTAAACGAGATCATTTCACTTCTCTGCTCAAAACGCTGTCATAGCATCATTTCTCCTTTAGTGTCAAAGCCAAAGTTAACACAAGAGTCAGCAAGGTCGTATGTGACCTGACTCCCACTTTTCATTAGGATCTCCTCTTCTTTATATAGCTCCCTTAGTTGTTTACACCAGTCACACTCCATGCTGTTTCTCAAAACATTCCTTTTTTTTTTTTTTCCCTATCTTAGGGCCTTGGTTCTAGCTCTTACCTCTGTCTGGAATATTCTTCCCCCAGATATCCTCTTTGATAAGTTCCTCATGTTTCCAAATATTTTGTGTTTTCTCATTCTTCTTACTAGTGAGGTCTTTCCCAGACTATGCTACTTAAATATGAAATCTGCAAGTATACCCCATTTCTGACACCTCAATCATTGTTATGCTTTTTTATATATGTTATATGTATATATACATAATTTTTATATAATGTTATACATTAGACTTTTTTTTGTTTGCTTGTTTTTATTTTTAAGGACGTAATCCCCTTCTGAATTCTATCATTTAATCCAAAAGGGTAAGGGAACTGTTTTGTTCACTGCTAACTCCCCAGGCACCTAGAACAGTGCCTGGCTCAGTGCTGGTACTCGATATATATTAAGTGAATGAATGAATTTATTTAAAAAATCTTTTTTTATGTGGGTTCAAATTGCTATCTGGCATCCCTTCCTTACCTTAAGATCTTTCTTTAAGGTTTTTTATAAGGTATATCAGCTAGCAATGAATTTTTCAGTGTTTGTTTTTCTTTATTATGCCTTTGCTTTTAAAAGATAGTTTTGCTGAATGCAGGATTCTTGGTTGACAGTTTTTTTTTCTCAGCACTTTAAACTTGCAATCCCACTGCCTTCTAGCATCAATTGTTTTTTGTTTGTTTGTTTTTAACTTTTTATTTTGTATCAGACTATAACTGATTAGCAATGTTGTGATCATTGCAGTTGGACAGCAAAGGGACTCAGCCATACATATATATGTATCCAGTCTCCCCCAGACTCCCCTCTCATCCAGGCTGCCACATAACATTGAGCAGAACTCCTTGTGCTATACAGTAGGTCCTTGTTGGTTATCCATTTTAAATATAGCAGAGTGTACCTGTCCATCCCAAACTCCCTAACTATCCCTTTCCCTTATCCTTCCCCCCTGGGAATCATAAATTTGTTCTCTAAGTCTGTGAATCTGTTTCATAAATAAGTTCATTTGTATTATTTCTTTTTAGATTCTGCATATAAGGGATGTAATACAGTATTTCTCCTTCTCTGTCTGATTTACTTCAGTCAGTATGACGATCTCTAAGTCCATCCATCTTGTTACAAATGAGTTGTTTCATTCTTTTAAATGACCGAGTAATATTCCGTTGTATATATGTAACACATCTTTTTTATCCATTTCTCTGTCAATGGACATTTAGGTTGTTAACGTGTATTGACTGTTGTAAATAGTGCTGCAGTGAACATTGGGGTGCATGTATCCTTTTGCACCACGTTTTTTCTCTGGATATATGGCATCCATTGTTTTTGATGAGAAGTAGGCTGTTGATTTTATTTAACTTCCTTGATGTATAATGAATTTTTTTTTTTTTGCTGCTTTTAAGATTTTCTCTTTGCCTTTGGCTCTTAACATTTTCTGTGATGTGTCTGTTTGTGAATCTCTTTGCATTTGTCCTGTTCTCTTCGAAGTTTGTTGAACTTTCTGGATGACTAGATTAATGTTTTTCAATAAACTTGGGAAATTCTCAGGTCTTATTTTTTTGTATTGGGTTGGCCAAAAAGTTTGTTTGGTTTTCCTGTGCTACGGAAAAACCCTAATTTTTTTCCCTGCTGCTTTCTCTTCATCCTCTCCTTTTTCCTTTGGCCATGTTCTGTGGCTTTCAGGATCTCATTTTCCTGACCAGGGATTGAACCCAGGCCACAGCAGTGAAAGCTCAGAATCCTAACCACTAGGCCACCAGGGAAATCCCCATTCTTACCTTTTGATCCTTCCATTATGCATGTGAGCAAAGTGGTATTCCACATTCCTCTGAAACTGTTCATTTTTCTCATCCTTTTTTCCTGTCTTTTTTGGGATTGTGTAATAGTCTCTTTTAGTCCATCATCAAATTTGCTACTTCTGTCTTTTGGTGGTTCCGAGCTGCTGTTGAGCTCTTCTTCTGAAATTTTCATTTTAATTACTGTATTTTTCAACTCCACAGCATCCCTTTGGTTCTTTTTTGTAATTTCTATCTGTTAACATTCCTTATTTAATGTGACATTGTCATCAAACATTCCCTTACTTCTTTACTTATGGTTTCCTTTTGTCTTTGAACATATTTGTACTGGTTACTGTGAAGCCTTTTTCTATTAAGTTTGAAATTTGGTTGCTCTCACAATTTCTGTTGTGTGCTTTTTTTCTGGTGTATGGGTCATACTTCCTTGTTATTTTGCATGCCATATATATATGGGGCAGGGGAGAAAGAGAGAGATATCTATATATGTATGTGTGTGTGTGATACACACACACGGGGTCCTTAGGTAGTGCTAGTGGTAAAGAACCTGCCTGCCAATGTAGGAGACATAAGAAATGTGAGTTCAATTCCTGGGTTGATAAGATCCCTTGAAGGAGGGCACAGCATCACACTCCAGTATTCTTGCCTGGAGAATCCCATGGACAGAGGAGCCTGGTGGGCTCTAGTCCATGGGGCTGCAAAGAGTCAGACCCGATTGAAGCAACTTAGCTTGCACACACACACACATAAACATACGTGCACAATGTATATGTTGTTAGAAAGTGGATTTTTTTTTTTTTTTTAGAAAGTGGATTTTTTGATAGTATACTGTAGCAACTCTGGCTACAACTCCCAACCCCTCTGAGGCTTATTATTATTTACTTGTTTATTTGTTTGGTGACTAGAAAGATTATTTCAGTGGTCTATTCCTACCAACTCCTTATAATGTGAAGCCTCTGATGTTGCTTCTCAGAGGGTACAGCCTTGGATATACCCGCAGTCACCTTTGAATGGCAGTGGTTTTGGCAGGGCTGTCTTTGACTTTGTCTTTTCCTGGCCACACTCAGATGTTAAGCGCTGTTAGTTGTCATCTGATTATTACTCTATTGCTTTCAACAATGCCCTGGGGCAGAAGTTTTCTCCACAGAATGATCCAATCATATTAGAGCTCCTTTGAAAGCATAGTTCCTGAGATCAGTGTTTGAGATTTGTTCCTACTCCAGGGGGGCTCCTCCCAACTGTTTCTTTTCCATGTTCTCATCAGCAAATTCTTTAGCCTACAGTTTAACCTATATCTCTAATGAATCCACCCATCTCCTCTCAATTGCCTTTCACTACAATTTTCACTGTTTTTCAGAGAGCCCTTAGTATTGAACTTCTTCACATTCTGTTGCAAAAAAAAAATAATTTCCTTTGGGGAAAGGTTAAAAACTCTCTATTTAAACCCTGCTTCTCCCACCAGGCAAAATCTCTGAGCTATGGTTCTGGAGTTGAAGGTCAGTTGATAATGGCTTCTCTTTGACACCCCTACCTTAGTAGCCGAGCATTTGATGGAAGGGTGGCAGTACCCTTCTTGGCTTACCTCTCCCAGAGTATAATTGCTGTCTTATAAGCTAGGAAAATGGCAATCAATGCCCCAATATCCTCCGTGGCTCTGCATCCAAGGTGAAGTCCCTGCCCCATAAGTGGGACCTAAGTGGAAGTAGGGAGGCCCACTTCTTGGCTGGATTCTTCTAGAATTTAGCTTTAGCAACAGATAACTGAAGATGGGAGAAGACATGCTGTCATCTGCTTCTCTTAGGCAGATAGCCTTCCAACTGGGAGCCTGGGAAAGAGGGAGCCTTCTGTTCTTGGCTGCACCAGTCTGGAATGGAGTTTCTGTCTTACTGATTTGAAAGCGGGGAGGAAGAGAGAGAGCACGTGTTAATTAAAGTACTACAGACTGTCACTCTTCTTCCTGAGTTTTAGTAGATCTTGATGTTTCTTCATTTGCTGTATGCCCTAGGACCATTTCTAGAAACTTTAAATGATTGCTGTTAGAAAGTAATTTTTGCCACTTTACTGGGTCTATGGAGCTCCTTACACTGTCAAGTCAAAAGTGAAGTCGCTCAGTCGTGTCCAACTCTTTGCGACTCTGTGGACTGTAGCCCACCAGGCTCCTCCGTCCATGGGATTCTCCAGGCAAGAATACTGGAGTGGGTTGCCATTTCCTTCTCCAGGGGATCTCCCCAAACCAGGGATCGAACCCAGGCCTCCCGCATTGCAGGCAGACGCTTTAACCTCTGAGCCACCAGGGAAGCCCCAAAGTCCCCTCTAACTCATCAGTTTTTAAAAACATTCTTACCTATAGCACATTCTGTACCATGCTGTGTTTTCATCCTATGTAAATATAGCAGTGGTGGTTTAGTTGCTAAGTTGTGTCCAACTCTCACGACCTCATGGACTGTAGCCCCTCAGGCTCCTCTGTCCATGGGATTTCTCCAGCAAGAATACTGGAGTGAGTTGCGATTTCCCTCTCTAGGGGATCTTCCTAACCCAGGGATCAAATCCAGGTATCCTGCATTGCAGGCTGATTTTTTTACCCACTGAGCCAGCAGGGAAGCCCAAATATAGCAGAATTGATCCCAATTAAGAAGATAATCCTTTCTTTCTGGGGAAATATTTTTAGTGATCCATCTTCATCCCCCTCTCATAAGAATCCCCAGGCAGTAGTCCTTGGCTTGTTTTTGGATACTTTGGTCCTGATAGTTTTCAAGACTGGAGATGTTAAATTTATTAGTCTTTACCATTCTGGCCAGGTACTTAGCAAGTTGCAACTTTAGATGCTACCTCTAAGGTTTCATCTGCATCATATGACCAATGTCATGGCCTGAGGACATCAAGGAGAATTCCATGACAAGGACTAAACTATATTATTGGCCTCAGAGAGATTCTCTGTACCTGCATATGTGCTGGGTACTAGATGGATGGAAGTGAATGGTAAAGTTGCTGCCTAGAAGATGTTCCTCTGGTTGTGGAAATAGCTGTGTAAACAGATAAGGATATAAAAAGGATAAGTGGATATTATGATGGAGTCACAGAAGAGGAAGAGTTAAGTTAGTTTTACCCATGTACAGAGTTGTAATGTGTCATTTGAATCTGAAAAGATGATTTGGAATGATTAGGAGAAGGAGAGTGTTTTAGCTAAGGGAATAGTATGTGCAAAGATGTGAGACCTGTCAAGAGCCTGGTACTTTCAGGGAATTTCGAGTATTTCATTATCACTGGGGATGGGAAGAATTGACAGTTGATATGGCAAATAAGGCAGGTAGGGTCTTGCCAAGGTTGTGAAATTTCTATTTTAAATGGAGTTAAAGCTTTCAAAGTAAGAATCATTGAATAGAATAGAAAGGGCCTTAGAAGGCAATAGCTTACAGTGCCTCGTCTGTTGCTGATTGCTTGGCACATGGTCTTGATATATTGAATAACAAGCACTTAGGACCTATCTGTCTTCTTCCTCTTTTGTGTCTTCTTTACACATGAGAGATCAGCATCATTGTAATAGTGGGCTTCAGGATTGAATGTTCTTAGTATCCTTATATTCCTCTTATAGTATATTAAATGTATTAATATATAGTGGAGCTCAGTTCATACATATGAGAGCTTATTTTGTTCCAGGTACTATTCTAAGTTCTTTATGTGAATTAATCCATTTATAATACCGACTCCAGAACCAAGCTTGAAACCATCATGTTATATTGAACCCAAGCCAGTATAATCCCCTGACTTCTAGATGAATATCTTTGTTTTAGATTGGCTGGCAATTTGGGGACACTTTTCTTTCTTCTGTATAGTAGACATAATATGCATTGACTGCCAATTGAAACTATGCATTCTTCTGGGTCTTGTAGGGCAAGCTCAAGTGAGAGACGCTCATTCAGTTATTTAATAACCACATACCCTGCTCTGTGCCAGGCTGTATGCCTGGAGGTTGGCTTACAGAGCTGAATTACTTATTTATTTAGGTGTTCCAGAGAATTTGCAAGGTGCTGGATAAAGAGATAAATGACAAATAAAATACAGTTTCTATATTTGAGTTGCTTAGGGGGAGTAAAAGGGGAGTAATTAAATAGCAATTATGGTATAATGGGATAAGTACTGTCATAGATGTATGACCCTGAGAACTAAGAGAACAAATAGGAGAGGGCAATTAACTTGCTTGGGAAAGATCTGGAAAACTTCACAGAAGCAGAGACTTTTTCTTCAGCAGATGGAAGAGGAGATATATATTAAATGGAGCACCTTGTGTAAAAGCTTAGAAGTATAAAGGAGCATGGTTTGTTCAAGGAACCTGAAGTGGCTTGGTGTATCTAGAGCAAATGTTGGCAAACTTTTTCTGCCAGATAGTAGTCAATATTTCAGGCTTTCCTGTCCATATAGTCTCTGTCACAACTCAGTTCTGCCTTTGAAGCATGAAAGCAACTGTGGACAGTGCATAAATGAATGACGTGTCTGTATTCCAAAAAAACTTTATTTATAAAAACAATCAGCAAGATCGATTTGGCCCACAACTGTAGTTTCCTGACCCCTGGTCTGGAGTGTAGATGTCTGGTAGGGAGGGAGAATGGCCAGGAAACTGACTGAGAAGTTACTCTATGGGCCAGATTGGAACAGGCCTTGAATGTAAGCCCAAGAAGCTAGGGCTTTATCCTGGAGGTTATGGGGAGTCATGGGGTTTTAAGTAGGTATGTTGGTATAATTAGACTTATACTTTACAAATCTTATTTTGGTGAGTAGTATGGTAGATGGGCTGGCAGGAGTAAGACTAGATGTACAAAGGTGAGTGAGAAATGACTGTCTTCTCCCTTACCTTGAGCAAAAGCTTCTGGTCTCACTGAAAACAGATACTTCACCCCGACATGTTCATGTCCCAGCATTCAGTACCAATGGTGTGCAGAGCTGTTGTAGCTAAAATTTGTTGTGGGTCCTTGCTAGATATTCAAATGGCAAACAAGAGTTGGGAAGCTTCTCAGATCTGAGGTATGTGTGTTGTGGGTTATTAACATTGTATGTGTGGAGAAGCAAGAGGGTAGGTGGTGTGGTGTGGTTTGGGAAACATGCAGGGTGAACATTGGGGAGCAAGGTGAAAGAGGGAAGGAGGAGTAATTGCTTCCAGGGAAGAACCCAGGAGGCCTGCCTGATTCCTGCATCCAAAGATGTGCTGTTCCTCTTCCAGCTTTACCTCAGTGAATTCTGTTCCCTAATGAAGCTGGATGGACCTATTTTGCTAGGAATTCTGGAGAGATGTCTCCCCTCCTGTCTGCTGTCACCCATACCCCTTCACTACTGCCTCACTAGGGATGGGGTTGCATGCTTTGTACCACGCCAGGGAAATCACTTTTCTGAGCTCACAGAACTAAATATACCTAGTGACAACTGGTCCCTCGGCTCTTCAGAGTGCTGCTGAGCTGCAGCTCTAGCCAGTGCTGCATTCCCCCTGGTGAGGCAGGACTCTCACGGAGCCTCTTAGACCTTTCTGACAGAAGAGCCACTTGTTCTGAGTCCGAGATAGTAAATCCTTGTTGTGGGAGCTGCAAGTTGCCTCTTTGGTTTTGTTTTTGCTTTTTTATTGCTTTTAAACTTTGTCTTAAATTAGACTTTAGCTATTAGCTGAATGTGGGACAGTTCCGAGTGATATGGGATAATGCCTGCTTCAAGTATATTGGACATCAGAGTTCTGGTTCTATACAACATTTTCCAATGCTGTGTTTATAGCTAGGGAACTGGGACTGTCTATCAAAGGGTATACAGTTTGGTAGGGGAGATAGACCCATAACAAGAATGATGAAGGTATACACAGGGGCCATGGGAGCACAGAAGTATCATCTATGATCAAGAAGCCCTCATTATCTTCCTCAGTACCCACTCCCCCTCCTCTAAGCTGCCCTAACTGTGACATCATATTGTTTGATATAGACAGTTAATTTTTTCTTAATTTTAAGTAAAATTTAAGCAAAAACATCTTTATAAAATGTTGCATTATAATATTAATTTTTTTTATTTTTTTTTAATTTTTTTATTAGTTGGAGGCTAATTACTTCACAACATTTCAGTGGGTTTTGTCATACATTGATATGAATTAGCCATAGATTTACACTTATTCCCCATCCCGATCCCCCCTCCCACCTCCCTCTCCACCCGATTCCTCTGGGTCTTCCCAGTGCACCAGGCCGGAGCACTTGTCTCATGCATCCCACCTGGGCTGGTGATCTGTTTCACCATAGATAGTATACATGCTGTTCTTTTGAAATATCCCACCCTCACATTCTCCCACAAAGTTCAAAAGTCTGTTCTGTATTTCTGTGTCTCTTTTTCTGTTTTGCATATAGGGTTATCGTTATCACCTTTCTAAATTCCATATATATGTGTTAGTATGCTGTAATGTTCTTTATCTTTCTGGCTTACTTCACTCTGTATAATGGGCTCCAGTTTCATCCATCTCATTAGAACTGGTTCAAATGAATTCTTTTTAACGGCTGAGTAATATTCCATGGTGTATATGTACCACAGCTTCCTTATCCATTCATCTCCTGATGGGCATCTAGGTTGCTTCCATGTCCTGGCTATTATAAACAGTGCTGCGATGAACATTGGGGTGCACGTGTCTCTTTCAGATCTGGTTTCCTCAGTGTGTATGCCCAGAGTGGGATTGCTGGGTCATATGGGTTCTATTTCCAGTTTTTTTAAGGAATCTCCACACTGTTTCCATAGTGGCTGTACTAGTTTGCATTCCCCACACGTGTAAGAGGGTTCCCTTTTCTCCACACCCTCTCCAGCATTTATTGCTTGTAGACTTTTGGATAGCAGCCATCCTGATTGGTGTGTAATGGTACCTCATTGTGGTTTTGATTTGCATTTTTCTAATAATGAGTGATGTTGAGCACCTTTTCATGTGTTTGTTAGCCATCTGTATGTCTTCTTTGGAGAAATGTCTGTTTAGTTCTCTGGCCCATTTTTTGATTGGTCATTTATTTTTCTGGAATTGAGCTGCAGGAGTTGCTTGTATATTTTTTGAGATTAATCCTTTGTCTGTTTCTTCATTTGCTATTATTTCTCCCAATCTGACGGCTGTCTTTTCACCTTACTTATAGTTTCCTTTGTAGTGCAAAAGCTTTTAAGTTTCATTAGATCCCATTTGTTTAGTTTTGCTTTTATTTCCAATATTCTGGGAGGTGGGTCATAGAGGATCTTGCTGTGATTTATGTCGGAGAGTGTTTTGCCTATGTTCTCCTCTAGGAGTTTTATAGTTTCTGGTCTTACATTTAGATCTTTAATCCATTTTGAGTTTATTTTTGTGTATGGTGTTAGAAAGTGTTCTAGTTTCATTCTTTTACAAGTGGTTGACCAGTTTTCCCAGCACCACTTGTTAAAGAGGTTGTCTTTTTTCCATTGTATATCCTTGCCTCCTTTGTCAAAGATAAGGTGTCCATAGGTTCGTGGATTTATCTCTGGGCTTTCTATTCTGTTCCATTGGTCTATTAATGAGCAACCTACATAAACACAATGTACTTGCTATGCAAGCACAGTATTATGACAAGTCCCTTAGCCACCACCCTCCCTTCCCATCAAACTGCAGCCCTTAAGCCTCTCCTAAATAAAATTCTTGAGTTGTCACTGGAGTTCAGTGTTCCTAGACCTTTAGGTTGTTTTTTTTATAGAGAGTTGGACTTTTTGGGTGGAATTTGATTTTTTAAGTATAGTTTCAATTTATAAAATGCTCTGTGGGCTATTAAAAGACATGTGCAAAGGCAGTTTATGACTTCTGCAAACATGACTTATTTAATCCTTACCACACGCAAGTGAGAGGGATAATTAACCCTCATTTTGAGGGGAAAGCAGGCTCAGAGATGCTGAGTCGCTTGCCCCAAAGTCACACAGGAAATGGTCTCTTTCTATAGGTTCTGACTCTTTATATTTACAGTACATTCCTTTCCTATCCTTAAGGCTTGATGGTTGCAGCCCCAATTCTTTGTTCTCTAAAGAGGTTCCACTAGCATCTGGCCCTTCCTTTAGGTATAGCTTCCATCAGCCTATGTTTGTCACTTGACCCCCTCTTCTTGCACAGCTCCTCTGTGTCCACTTGACATCAGGTGAAGTAACTCAAAAACTAAGGGCTAGAATAACCTAAAGTCTCAGTCACTCACTTGTCTGACTCCTGGGCTGGAAGACTCAGCCATCTGGACCTGGCTCAGACATTGCTAGCTCTCTATAGTCTCCGCAAATTACCTCTCCAGAATGACAGATTCAGGGTGGCCAGGCTTCTTACATGTTGGCTCAGTGCTCCCAAGGCATGTGTCCCAAAGGGGAGTGAGCCAGGTGGAATCTATATTGCCTTTTCTAACCTAGCCTTGGAAGTCATTCAACATCATTGCTGCCACATTCTGTTTCTTAGAAGATGAGTCACTAATGTCAGTCTATGTTCAAGGGGAGAGTTTGACTTTTGTGGGAGGATTGTCAAAGATTTAAGGACATATTTTAAAATCTTCACAGCAAGTAATTTAATCTCTTTAAACTTAATGTTTTGAGGCAAAATTTGGGGCAAATTGTGTTCTTATAGAGTATTACTGTTCTCATTTTTAAGATAAGTATGATATAATCTATTGGTTGTGAAGATTAAATGAGAAAATAGAAGCTCTTGGAATGTTGCTTAGTGTATAAATAAGCACTCAAAAGTTGTTAATTCTTCTTCCTTTTTCCATAATTAAAAAATATGAGGAATGAATTTCTTATTTTATATTTTTTTCTTGAGTGAAACATGTAACAAAGAAGAAAAGGCAGTCTGCTTGGCAAGTAGGGCATATTCCCGTGGAAGGACATATAGATGATGTGATACACTTGTATATCCGGCAGATATACTGTGACTTGTGAGGAGATCTTAGTGCGGTGGCACCCAGGTGTCTCTTGTGACTTGTGTGCTTTTCCCTTGCAGTTCCTGAGGGAAGACCTCAATTACCATGACCCAACAGTGAAACACAGCACCTTCCATGGTGAGGATAAGCTCATCAGCGTGGAGGACCTGTGGAAGGCATGGAAGTCTTCAGAAGGTAATTAATAGCTTGGTTGTCAGTCCTAGTTCCTGGAAGGTTTAGAGATGAGAGAAGAAGATGGGTAGCAATTTGGCTTTAAAAGGACATGAGTAAAAATGCTTAGTAAAGAGCAAACTACGGAAATGGTTCTGCGTCCAGTCACTGAAAAGAGACTGTATCGAGACTGAATAACACTGAGTAGAGTCACTGTGCTGAGAATGGGGAAAGATGCTCCAAAGAGAGTTGGGTTTATTCTTTAGTAGAATTCTTGTTGAAAACCATCCTATTTTCCTACCCCTCTCTTCACCAGCTCCCCCCACCCCCCAACTTTGGCTGCTTCATCTCCAGAGAAAGGGAGCCTGCTGGGTTTTTGAAGCAGCCCTTCTGAAGATTCCCACTTGGTCCTGGCTCTGCTGAGTCCTGGATGATTCAAAGGTTGAGTCAAAGTACAGTTAAGACTCTCTCTTGAGTCTTCTCTTCCAGGTAAAATAGACCTAGTTAGAAGAAAGCTTTTTTTTTCCCCCATCCTACTCTTCATCTTGGTCTCCTTCATGTAGACACTTTCATTAATATCTTTCTTAGATCATGGCTCCTAGAGTTGGACGCAGACCTGTAGGTGTAGTTTGATCAGCACAGAACTGCCCTGTGTGTCTGTTAATGCAGTCTGATTAGCTACTGGTGTCTTCAGCAGTCATATCACTCTGCAGACTCATGTTGAACTTATTAAAGCTTTAACTCTTCAGATTCTTTTCTTTCTTTTTTTTTTAATTAATTAATTTATTTTTTAAAATTTTTTTATTATTTTTTTTTATTAGTTGGAGGCTAATTACTTCACAACATTTCAGTGGGTTTTGTCATACATTGTCTTCAGATTCTTTTCTTGTGTAAGACTGCTAAACTATGATTGAGCACTCAGTCTCTCAGTCGTGTCTGACTCTTTGTGACCCCGTGGACTGTAGCTTGCCAGGCTCCTCTGTCCATGAAATTTTCCAAGCAAGAATACTGGAGTAGGTTGCTATGCCCTCCTCCAGGGGATCTTCCTGACCCAGGAATTGAACTCGCATCTCTTGCGTCTCCTTTATTGGTCGGTGGATTCTTTACTCCTGGGCCACTTGGCAAACCCCACTAAACTAAGAGTACCTTTTCTTTGGGGAGGGGTTGTTTTTCCTAGAGCATTTGCTTCAGAATTCCAAATGAAAGAGCATGTCCAACTGTGTGAGACTTCACAGGGAAGGGAAAAAAAGTGCTTTAGCCTCCTTTCCATTTGTGTCTGTGGCTAGAGTGTCCTTTGATATGAACAAGAATGGAAACAATCTGTCCCTTGGCTCTCTGAGGGTAGGTCTTGATGCTAAGAAGAATTAAACATAAGTGACCACCAGGGTCCGTGGTTTTTCAGATGAGGAACCTTAGGCCTAGATTTATTAAGTTATTTGTTCATTGTATTTAGTAAATAGTGGAGCCAGGACTTAGACCTGGGCCTTCTGCTCTCTAGGCCATTGTTTTTCCATACCACCTTGGTTGAAAGCACTAATTTGGCTGTAGAGAAGATCAGTTTTGGTAGGAATGAGGCAGTTTCTATTTTTGTTTAACTTCTTACCTAGGATTATGGAATTTCAGTTCTGGAAGGGATCATCTATAATGTAGATAGAAAACATTAGATTTAAACAGGAAGACCTAGATGCTAATCCTGATTGTAGGATGGACAGGCTGATACTTCCTGTTAACTCTATTTTTTAAAAATCAGTTTAGAAGAATCATAACTTAGCTATATACATAGCTTACTGGAAATCATTAGAAGTTGAGTTTCTTGGGGTGCTTTTGTTTAATAGCTCCTGAGCAACTCAGGCTGTCTACTGATGAGAGATCAAGCACAGAAATGATATTTGGAATGATACCAGCACCGCCAGGAAAAATCTTCTAACACTACCATTTAATTTTAGTTTTCTTCTTTTTCTGTAATAACTTGAGGCCATGGCGCCTGGGTTTTAAGAGTGGATGTCATAAGTAAGAACTTAGAATGAAAGATGGCAGGGAGAACATTCCTGGCCTTTTCTGAAAGCCACAGAGAAGAACTGGGAAGGAAAAGTGACCAAGAGAATGCAGAAACAGAGGGACTAAATCATAATATTAGAAAACAGCTCAAGACAATTTTCTGGTAAGGACTTTATTTCTGGACTTAGCAACTAATTGAAACACTTCCAAACCTGTTCTAAATGACAGGAAGATGGAAGATGATGGAGTGAGTTTTTAAGGGTTGGTACCCATCACTGATGATCAGAGAAAAACATTTCAATGCACAGTGATGTTGCTCATAGTTAAGCTAGAAATGATACATACATACAGTTTTTGGATTTGCTCACCATATTTCATGCCTGATGGTTTGACAAACTAAAAGTGAGAATCTTATGTACTATTTCTCCAAACAATTTGTTTCATTATTCTAAGTAAAGCTCCTAATTACTCTGGAGTTACAATTTCCAGGGCTACAAAAAGCCTGTACTATTCTGGCACTGGCTCAAACTTGCTGGCCTGGGTTTTGCTAGATGATGTAGTTATCAGCAGTGGTCATTTGTATTCAGAACATTAGCTGACTAATGTCAGTACCGTCTATGTGATTAGTGTTGTTAACATTTTCTGACTAATGTAGGAGCCAGTCTTTTTTCTGTGTTATTTAGATTTAAGCCAAAAAGCCCGATAATTTCTGCATTAGCCAGCTCTGAACTTTAGTAATAAAAACAACAATAACAACTGAAAAACTGATATTTAACATGTGCTAGTGAGAGTTGGACTGTGAAGAAAGCTGAGAGCTGAAAAATTGATGCTTTTAAACTGTGGTGTTGGAGAAGACTCTTGAGAGTCACTTGGACTGCAAGGACATCCAACCAGTCCATCCTAAAGGAGATCAGTCCTGGGTGTTCATTGGAAGGACTCATGCTGAAGCTGAAACTTCAATACTTTGGCCACATCATGTGAAGAGTTGACTCATTGGAAAAGACCCTGATGCTGGGAGGGATTGGGGGCAGGAGGAGAAGGGGACGACAGAGGATGAGATGGCTGGATGGCATCACCGACTCGATGGACATGAGTTTGAGTAAACTCCAGGAGTTGGTGATGGACAGGGAGGCCTGGTGTGCTGCAATTCATGGGGTCGCAAAGAGTCGGACACGACTGAGCGACTGAACTGAACTGAACTGAGGCAATGTTCTGAGTGCTTTACGTATATTAACTCACTTATTTCTTACAAAAAGCTTATGAAGTACGCTTATTACAATTGTCTCCATTTACAGATGAGGAAGATGAAGCAGAGAGAGTCATTAAGTGAAATAATGTAATGCAATTTTGTCACTCACTATCCAGAGTTAGTGCAGACTTCATAAGAAAAGGCTCAGTACCTAACAAGACTACTCTCACTTCAGACACCAAACTATTAATAGCTGTAAGCTTTAGGTGTTTCCAGACCACCTGTGCTCTGACTAACTGGCTACAAAAGCAGGGGTTCCAACAGTGCCCTCAGGTTTAATAATTTACTAAATGACTGTCAGGATTCAGGGAAGTGCTATGCCTATGATTATAATTTTATTATAAAGGATAAAAATTAGGACCAGCAAAAGGAAGAGTACCCGTATGGCAAGGGCTTGTAGGGTCCTGAATGTGGAGCTTCTGTGCCCTCTCCCCATGGAATCAAAACACATTACCCTCCTGGCACGTGAGTCATAATGCAACCATGAAGCTCAACTGAGCTTCATTGTCCAGACTTTTTATTGGGGTCTCCTATAATATATTAATATAATATAATATATTATAATATAAAGAACTTCCCTGGTGGCTCAGACGGTAAAGCGTCTGCCTGCAATGTGGGAGACCTGGGTTCAATCCCTGGGTCAAGAAGATCCCCTGGAGAAGGAAATGGCAACCCACTCCAGTACTCTTGCCTGGAAAATCCCATGGATGGAGAAGCCTGGTAGGCTACAGTCCATGGGGGTCACAGTTGGACACGACTGAGTGACTTCACTTTCACTTTCTTAATATAAGCATGATTGATTGACCACATGATTGAATTCAATCTCCAGCTTCCTGTTCCTCCCCAAAGGTTGGACTGATATCACTTGGCTCAAAGTCCCAATGCTTTAGTTACATGGTTGATCTTTCTGGTGACCAGCCCCCATTCAGAGTTCTTATTAGCATGAACTCAAGTGTGATCCAGAGCCCACCACAAATAACAAAGGTACACCTATCATCAAGGAAATTGACCTTAAGATAAAAACCAGCCAAATTCATTATTATACACAAGTAAGTCATTAAGTAAGGGAGAGCTGAACTAGTAGGGCTGAGGAAGAGTTCAGAACAAGGGCAACTCCAGGGATCCCAGCAGCCAGGACTAGGGAATTGGCCTCTTCTAACATAACTCTCATATGACTCAGCTATATTCATTTTTCATCTCTAAATGTCTTTGTTCAAGAGTCAGATATGGTAGAGGGAGAATCAGATTAGCATAGTTTGGATCACAGACTTATGTATGATAGTGATAGAGAGTATGTGTGTGTGTGGGAGGGGGGTGCTGGAGGGTGCTGTAAATTCAAATTCCTTTAAGATCTTTGAGGTAAAGGGGAGTGGCAGTTATTTAATGGAAGAGAAGCTAAGTAAATTTTGCAGAATCTTTGAGAAATAGAATTGTTGTTTGTTTGAGCCAGTGGAAACAGTAACTATGCCCTTTGTAGTAAGGGGAGGCATTGACCCAAGAGGATTCCCTTCTAAAGCATAGCTTCCATTCTTCTAAACAAAGTGTGCTGCTTTACTGTTTCTTCTCCCCTTTCCTTAACATGACATTTAAAAAGATGTTGTCAAAAAAAAAAAAAAAAAAAAAAAAAGATGTTGTCTGCTGAACAAAGCATATTTCGTAATAATTTCTTTACCCATTTTTATGAATCAAAAGCACCTTAACTATCGTTTGATTTTAACTAAGGAATATGATTCCGGATAAAAGCAAAAGAACTTGGTATTCTAGTAGCACTCAGGACTTTGTCTTGAGAGGATGTTTGTTTTCTACTAGGCTTTTGGAAATAAGAAAATAAGCTGTCTGTCCTCCTGTTCTATCTGTGCTGTTCGTTGTAGGACAGGATTTTTTACAGGAGCAGTAGAGCAATATTGGAGAACCAGAAGGGTTTCAGGAAGAAAACTCAGCAGAACTGTCCTCACTACTGACATAACACAGGGGACCAGGTGGCTTTGGAATTTAGCATAAACCACTTCAGAAGTCAGATCAATATAAAAGAGCAGACATCCCCTTTTTGCTTTTACATAAACTTGAGAGAGATCTATTTATTCTGTTCTTTTAGCTATTTATAAGTTACTTTGCTAAGTGAATCTTCAAGTCATTTAGTTAATTTCCTCAACCATTAGTTGTTTGTTGCTGCATTTTTTGGGGAAAAAAGATACACTTGGCTTTTTCTTTCTCTTACATTCTTTCAGGTGTAAATATAAAATGACTGTGATAAGTATCACTGTATCAATGCTGGTTGTATTTTGTTATCTAAAAAAGATGAACAAACCACTGTCATTTTCTATTTATATTAATAGCCACTGGAGGGTAAAAATGTCCTACTTATATCCCCATTTAATAAAGGAAACTGAGCATCTCTCACCTCTTTCTGTTCCCAAGTCCAGAGGTTTCTACCTCTTTAATATATTTTATGTGCATCTCCTATGATAATGTTTTCACTCAACTACTTCTTCTGAAGGAGATTTATTGAGTTGTAATTGACAATAAAATAAGGTATAGTTAAAGTGTACAGTTTTCAAAGTTTTGACACATGTATACAATGGTGAAACCATCACCACAATCAAGATAGTGAATATATTCATCACCCCTACAATTTTTCTCACAGTCCTTTGTGATCTCTCCCTTCCTACCTCTCGGACAACTACTGATCTTCTTTCAGTCACTATAGGCTTGTTTGCATTTTATAGAATTTTCCATACATGGAGTCATATAATAGGTACTTTAAATATGTACTTCTTTCACTTAGTGTAGTTGTTTTGAGATTCATTCATGTTGTTGCATATGTAAATATTTTATTTTTATTGCGAAATAGTATAACAATCCATTGTCTAAATATACCGCAATTTATTTATCCATTCACCTACTGATAGACATTTGAGTTGTATCCAGTTTTTGGTTCTTATAAATAAAGCTTCTATGAACATTCACATACAAGTTTTTCTATGGACATATATTTTCTTTTCTCTTAGGTAAGAATCTAGGAGTGAAATGGCCAGATCATTTGGTAGGTATATATTTTTAAAAAACTGTCAGATTGTCTTCAAAGTAGTTGTATCATTATACATTCCCACCAGTAGTGTATGACTTGCAGTTCTTCCACGTCCTTGCTAGCACTTGGTATGATCAGTCTTTCTTTTTTTTTTAAGTATTTATTTATTTGGCTGTGCTGGGTCTTAGTTGCGCACATGGGATCTTTAGTTGTAGCATGTAAACTCTTAGTTGTGGCATGTGGGATCTAGTTCCTTGACCAGGGATCGAACCCTGGGCCCCCTATCATAAGAGCTTGGAGTCTTAGCCTCTGGACCACCAGGGAAGTCCCTGGTCAGTCTTTTAAATTTTAGCTATTCTAACAGTGTAGTGTTGTCTCAGAGTGATTTTATTTTGCATTTTCCTGATGATTAATGATATTGGGCATCTTTTCATGTGCTAAAGTTGCCATTCACATATCTTCTTTGGTGGATTATCTGTCCAAACTGTATGTCTATATTTTAATTGGCTTGTGGGTTTGTTTTTTTATTGTTGAGTTTTAAGAATCCTTTATATATTCTGGATATAAATCCTTTATGAAAAAAAAAATCCTTTATAAGATGTATGCTTTGTAAAGATTTTCTCCAGTCTATGGTTTGTCTTATCATCCTCTTAACAGTATCTTTTAAAGAGCAGAAAGTTTTACTTTTTATGAAGTTCAGTTTATCAGTTAGTTCTTTTATGGATCATGCTTTTGGTGTCATTTGTAAGAAATTTTTGCTTAATCCACACTTACGCAAGCATTTTCTACTATACTTCTTTCTAGAAGTTTTATAGTTTTAGGTTTTACATTTAGGCTTATGATCTGTTTTGCATTAATTTTTGTATATAGTGTCAAGTATGGATTTTAGTTACTTTTGTGCTTATGGATGTCCCAGTTGTTCTAGAACCATTTGTTGAAAATTCTGTCTTTTCTCCACTGCATTGCCTTGCACTTTTTGTGAAAACTCAGTTGTCCATAGAAGTGTGGGTTTACATCAGCAGATGAATGGATAAGGAAGCTGTGGTACACATACATCATGGAATATTACTCAGCCGTTAAAAAGAATTCATTTGAATCAGTTCTAATGAGATGGATGAAACTGGAGCCCCTTATACAGAGTGAAGTAAGCCAGAAAGATAAAGAACATTACAGCATACTAACACATATATATGGAATTTAGAAGGATGGTAACGATAACCCTATATGCAAAACAGAAAAAGACACAGAAGTACAGAACAGACTTTTGAACTCTGTGGGAGAAGGCGAGGGTGGGATGTTGCGAAAGAACAGCATGTATATTATCTATAGTGAAACAGATCACCAGCCCAGGTGGGATGCATGAGACAAGTGCTCGGGCCTGGTGCACTGGGAAGACCCAGAGGAATCGGGTGGAGAGGGAGGTGGGAGGGGGGATCGGGATGGGGAATACGCGTAACTCTATGGCTGATTCATATCAATGTATGACAAAACCCACTGAAATGTTGTGAAGTAATTAGCCTCCAACTAATAAAAAAAAAGAAAAAAGAAGTGTGGGTTTACTTATGGGCTCTGTTCTGTCTACTGATCTATTTGTCTTTTTGTCAGTACCATGGCATTTTGATTACAATAGTCTTATAGCAATTCTTTCAGTCAGATAGTGTTAGCTCTCCTACTTTGTTTTTCTTTTTCAAAATTGTTTTGGCTGTTTGTCTTCAATTCAGTTTGTCAATTTCTACAAAAAAAATCCCTACGGGATTTTATCTGTAGATTAGTTTGTGAGAGCTGACATCTTAACAACATTTAGTTTTCTGACCTATGGACAGAGTATATTGCTACATTTGTTTAGGAGGTACATTTTCTCTCAATATGTTTTTTAAAATTAATTAATTAGTTTCTTTGGTTGTGCTGGGTCTTAGTTGTGGCATGTGGGATCTAGTTCCCTGACCAAAAATTGAATCCAGGCCCCCTATATTGGGAGCTCGGAATCTTAGCCACTAGACCACCAGGGAAGTCCCTCTCAGGATCAGTTTTCAGGATAGAAATCTTTCATATCTTTTGTTGGATTTATTTCTATGTATTTCACAGGCTTTTTTGTGAGTAGTATTTTTTAAATTGTGGTAAAATATATATAACATAAATTTTACTATTGTGTGTGTGTGTATGCTCAGTCACTCAGTCATGTCTGACTCTTTGCAACCACTTAGACTGTAAGCCTCCCAGGCTTCTCTGTCCATGACATTTTCCAGGCAAGAATACTGGAGTGGGTTGTCATTTCCTACTCCAGGGGATCTTCCCAACCCAGGGATCAAACCCCTGTCTCTTGTGTCTCCTTCACTGGCAGGTGGATTCTTTACCACTGTGCCACTTGGCCACCCCAAATTTTACTATTAAGTGATGTTAAAAATTTAATTTTTGATTGTTGCTTTATAAGAAAAACATAATTGATTTTATATATTGATCTTGTACTCTGCAATCTTGCTAAACTCACTTACTAGTAGAATACCATCAGATTTTCAAATTAGACAGTTGTGTCTGCTAGTAAAGAAAGTTTAATTTTTTTCTTTTCCAACCTGGATGCCTTTTAAAAATATTTTTCTTATCTGATGGCCCTGGTTAGTATCTCCAGTACTGTGTTGAAGAGAAGCAGTAAGAGCAGACATCTTCATCTTGTTTCTCATATTAAAGGGAAATCATTTAGTCTTTTACCATTAAATATAGTGCTAAGTTGTGTCTGACTCTTGCGACCTCATGGACTGTAGTCTGCCAGGCTCCTCTGTCCTTGGGATTCTCCAAGCAAGAATATTGGAGTGGGTTGCCATTTCCTTTTCCAGGGGATCTTCCTGACCCAAGAATCGAACCTGGGTCTCCTGCATTGCAGGCAGATATTTTACCAACTGAACTACAAGGGAAGCTGTCAAATATAACATTAGCTGTTGTTCTTTTTGTTTGTTTGTTTTCTATAAAAACCTTTCGTCAGATCAAGGAAGCTACCTTCTATTCCTAGTTTGCTGAGAACTTTGATCAGGAATGGATGTTGGATTTTCTTTTTGAGTTTTCTTTATTTTATTTTTGGTTGTTCTTGGTCTTGGTTGCTGAATAGGCTTTTCTCTAGCTGCGGTGAGTGGGTGCTACTGTCTAGTTATGGTTTGTGGGCTTCTCATCGATGGATTCTCTTGCTGAGGAGCACGGCTCTAGGGCTCGAGGGCTTCAGTAGTTGTGGCTCCCAGGCTCTAGAGCACAGGCTCAGTAGTTATGGCACATGGACTTAGTTGCTCCGCAGCATGTGAAATCTTCCTGGATCAGGGGTGGAACCCATGTCTCCTACATTGGCAGGCAAATTCTTTACCACTGAGCCACCAAGGAAGTCCTGGATGTTGGGTTTTATCCAGTGAGTTTTCAGAGTTGATTGCCTGGTTTTTCTGCTTTTGTTTGCTAATATGATAAATTATACTGACTGATTTTTCCATGTTAAACTAGTTGTATTCTTGGGATAAACCCCACTTGGTCGTTGTCTAAATATGTGGTTGGATTTTACTTGTTAAAAATTTATTATTTTTATTTTTCTATTAAAATGTTTAAATTGAGATATAGTTGATTTACAGTATTTTTGTTAGTTTCAGGCATACAGCATAGCAATTTTGTATTTTTTTGTTACAGATTGTCTCCATTAAAAGCTAATATTTCATATTTGCTAAAACTTTGTTTCAAACTTGTGGACCTTTGTTAGGGGTTTAGGGATATTGGTTTGTCATTTTCTTTTCTTGTTTTATCTTTGATATCAGGATAATGCTGGCCTCATAAAATGAGTTGGGAAGTATTTGTCAATTTTCAGAAGACTTCATGTGGAATTGGTGTATTTTTCCTTGAATATTTGGTAGAATTCACCAGTAAAGCAATTTGAGCCTGTTGTTTTCCTTATGGGGTTTTCTGTTTTCTTCTTTAAACTACAGTATCAATTTCTTTCATTTGTTGTTCAGTCACTCAGTCATGTCCAGTTCTTTGCAGTCCCATGGACTGTGGCACATCAGGCTTCCCTGTTCATCACTAACTTCTGGAGTTTGCTCAAACTCATGTCCATTGAGTCGATGATACCATCCATCCTTCTCATCCTCTGTTGCACCCCTCTCCTTCTGCCCTCAATCTTTCCCAGCACCAGGGTCTTTTCCAATGAGTCAGCTCTTTGCATCAGGTGGCCAAAGTATTGTGTTGGAGCTTCAGCTTCAGCATCAGTCCTTCCAGTGGATATTCAGGACTGATTTCCTTTAGAACTAACTGGTTGGATCTCCTTGCAGTCCAAGGGACTCTCAAGAGTCTTCTCCAGCACCACAGTTCGAAAGCGTCAATTCTTCAGTGCTCAGCTTCTTTATAGTTCGACTTTCATATCTGTACACAATTACTGGAAAAACCGTAGCTTTGGCTATACAGACCTTTGTCAGCAAAGTGATGTCTTTGCTTTTTAATACACTGTCTAGGTTTGTCATAGCTTTTCTTCCAAGGAGCAAGAGTCTTTTAATTTCATGGCTGCAGTCACTGTCCACAGTGATTTTGGAGCCCAAGAAAATAAAGTCTCTCACTTGGTTTCTATTTTTTCCCTATCTATTTGCCATGAAGTGATGGGACCAGATGCGATAATCTTAGTTTTTTGAATGTTGAGTTTTAAACTAGTTTTTTCACTCTCCTCTTTCACCTTTATCAAGAAGCTCTTTAGTTCCTCTTCACTTTCTGCCATTAGAGTGGTGTCATCTGCATATCTGAGGTTATTGATATTTCTCCTGGAAGGCTTGACTCCAGCTTGAGCTTCATCCAGCCTCGCATTTCACATAATGTACTCTGCATATAAGTTAAATAAACAGGGTGACAATATGCAGCCTTGACATGCTCCTTTCCCAGTTTGAAACCTATCTGTTGATCCATGTCTAGTTCTAACTGTTGCTTCTTGACCTGCATACAGGTTTCTCAGGAGGAAGGTGAGGTGGTCTGGTATTCCCATCTCTTTAAAAATTTCCCACAGTTTGTTATGATTCACACAGTCAAAGATTTTAGTGTAGTCAATGAAGCACAAAAGTAGATATTTTTCTGGAATTGTCTTGCTTTTCTATGATCCAATGGATGTTGGCAATTTGATCTCTGGTTCCTCTGCCTTTTCTAAATCCAACTTGTACATCTGGAAGTTCTTGGTACCTGCCTTTTTATTTCCCCACCAGAATGCTTGAGGACATTATCTTACATGATTCCATATTTTTTAGAAAAATATATGTATTTTTTGCGTTGGTCTTAGTTGGGTCTTAGTCATGACACATGGGAGTTCGTTGTGCCTTGCGAGGTGTTTAGTTGTGGCTAACAGACTCTCTAGTTGTGACTCAGTAGTTGCGGTGTGCAGGCTTAGTTGTTCTGTGGCATGTGGGATCTTACTTCCCCGACCAGGGATGGAACCTGAATGCCCTGCATTCCAAAGCAGATTGTTAACCATTGGACCACAAGGGAAGTCCCTCTATGATTCCATTTCCTAAAGATATGATTCCATATCTTAACACACAGCACAGGAGCTGGCCCAGAGCAGGGATGTAGAAGACAGGAGTCTGCCTTTGTGTGATCTTATACAAGTTATTTGACTCATTCAACATTCCAAACTTTAGGTTCCCTTAATATTCTGTAGCCACGCTGCTAGTCTTTCTCTAATCTGGTCTCTGCTAGCCAAGTAGCTTCTTTTTGGATGGTGTTCACTTGTATGTTCTTTTGGACACTGGCAGAGCTGATTTTTGCCAGGTAGCCTAGTGGGTGTATCACATGAGTCCTAGGTGAAAGGGCCAGGTTCTTTTTGCAATAATGGTTTAAGGCTTGATATTGATACCATGTAAGAAAACTAACATGGTATCTGCCTCATTATAGGCTCAAATGGCAAACTGTTAGTGAGAGCCAGAAGGAAACCACTTAGAGAAAAATCACAAGTCTAGGCTACAAACTGTCTTTAGGGAGGGCCCCGTTGGTGAGATTCTGTAGGTGTCTTGGAATGCTGTCTCCTGAGTAGCCAGATAAGAATCTAGGCTTTGAGATATCTTTTCTGACTCACTCTGGCATCAGTCACTCCTTCCTCTGTGCTCCCGCCTCATCCCATACATTGCTCTTACCTAGCACTTGTCATGCTGTATTATATTCCTTTAATTTCATATGTCTCCTTCTCTAGAGAAGAGCCCTTGATGATGGAGATCATTCAGACTGAGCTCTGTATCTTGTAACCAACCAGGGATCTATTAGAGTAGAAGCCAGTGAAAGCTTAGTAAATGAATGAATGGTGGTAATAATAGCTAATATTTTTTTTTAGCACTTACTGTATGCTAGGAACTTCTCATATCTTCACTACACTCTTATGATGTAGGAACTCTGATTCTCACCATCTTATAGGTGACAGAATGAGGTTGAGAAAAGTTTAGTAACTTGTCCATGACCTTACATCTAGTCAGTAGCAGATCTCAAATTCAACCCAAATCACTTGGTTCCAGAGTCCAAATCCTTGACCATGATGCTAGAGGTGACCAAAAGGTTGACCAAAGACTGACCAAAGGCTGACTGAGTAACTAAGTAAGTGACTAACAGTTGTGTGAAAAAGAGGCAGAGAAGGTACTGGTAACCCTTCTGCCAGACATAGTTCACCTGGATTGTGAGTTTGAAACTACAAAGGTAAGTGAGGGCTCTATCTGGAGGCACCACTGGTCCATCAGGGGAAGAACATTATAATTCAGGAGCTCATTTCTTACTGCTTATTCTTCCTCTGACAAGAAAAAGGATTGGCCAAGGCCAGAGATCTGTTCTGGCATATCTCTGGAGGTATTGCTATAGCTCATGTGCTAGGGAGTAATACTTACTCTTCCATCTGCCTGAAATGCCCTTCCCTCAAGCATCTACATGGCTCAAAGACCAGTGGTTTCCAACTGCACAAGACAATCAACTGTGGTCAACAGGAGAATATAATAGTGTGTATTTCTATTGCATTTATTTTTATCTCATTCTTTTAAGTTTTATATGTTTTTACAATATACCTAATGTCAGTATATATATCTAATTTATAAATATATATTCATATATCGTAATGTGTGTTTGAATTTTTTTACATGCAGATTATGTCATTTAAAATGTTGGAGACTACTAAGTTAGTCACCTTGTGCATCTCTTTTATGAAGGACTATGTATTGCTGAAAACTCCAGGGGTTGGCCTTCTCTGATTCTGTGTAATATTGTCTGTCATTTTGCCCAGAGATGTAGTCTTTGATGTCTTTAGGAGCAAAATGGACAGGCTTAAGGGGATGAGAGAATCATGACTTTAGAAGACTGTCTCTCGCTTGCATGTCCTCCTGGGATTTGGTCATGTGAATCACTTGGCATCTCTCTCGGTACTAAGCCCTCCTGGCCAAATTCTGTCTCCTCTTACTGACAGCCACAGCTCTCTGGACTTGGTGTTGCCTTCTTCCTCACTTTGGGCCAGGGATTCTTCCCATTTTCTCTTTTGGAATGAGAAAGCAGGACAAGATTTTTGGCTTTTAGGCACTTGAACCTTAGGAACAAGGTCCTGACACCCCGCCTTGACTGGGTGGTGGGATATCATGCTGGGACACAGGGCTGCTCTCTGACAAGGACACAGCTCACTCTGGCTTACTTTGTTCAGACTGTAGTGATTCTGAGTGGGCAACACCGTACTGCCAAGCTTTACCTAGGTAGGGCATCTGCCAGGCAACAGAATAATATGTGGGCGCCAAGCCCAAAAAACAACTGCCTTGAGGTTTGTCCTAACATGTTGGAGTCTTTGTCCTTTTCCACAAAGCTTAGCTCTGTAGAGACTGACTATCCTCATTGGATGTCTCCTTAGAGACCTTCTGCTATGTGTTTAGAGCAGTGGTTCTCAGCTGGGGGCAGTTTCGTTCCCCAGGGTACAGTTGGCAGTATCTGGAGACAGTTTTGATTGTTATGATTGGCAGCATGCTACTGGTATCTGGTGGGTAGATGCCAGGATTGTTAAATGTCGTACAGTGCATAGGGCAGCCCCCTGCAACAAAGAATTAACCTGTCCAAAAGGTCAGTGCTGCAGAGTCCAAGAAACCCAGGCCCAGACTGCAGTGTAGGGCACAAGCAGAGGAGTTCCTGCCTGCCAAGGGTCTATGCTCAGGCCTGTATCAGGGTGTCTTCCCTGTAGACAAAAGACTCTTGTGGTGCTGCTGGCCTTGGACCTTTCAAGCAACAAGACATGACGTGGCCTTTCTACTCCATACGTCATGCTGGGTGAGGCCAAGCTCCTTTGACAATACAGGCAGGAGTGTGTTCCCTGCACTTTGCAGGTTGGCACTTGTCTGTCCACCTCACATCTTGTGCCACTCTGCTAGGTCTTCATTACCTAACACTCTGGATGATAGCAAGTGATTATGTTTACACTGTATGTGGAGATATATTCATTTTCAGGAATAAAAGACCAATCCATTGTACTTTCCTCAATACATCTTTAGTGCCTGTTCTGTCATCCTTCCTTTCCTAAGCCCTATGATTTGAGCATATCTCTTGGAAATTAATCTCTCTTCCCTCCAATGTATTCTAGTCTGGAAATCAGAAATTCAACCAGGCAATGACTAAGCAGTCTCCACCTGAGCCCCCAGGACCTTGTTTTCTAGGATGCAGTTGAGTGCACTAGATCTGCCTCATTTCCTCTCGAAGAACCTTTCCTGTGCCTCTGTGAATGGTCTAAGCTACCTCCAAAGTCTCTTGGCTTTAGAACTTTTCTCCTGAGCCCGAGCGGTTTTTTGGGGACATGGAGAGATTAGAGTATTTTTGTCTTCCACTGTTTTGTTCTTTCTGAGTGTCTGCTTTATACCATGTGCTGGGCTCCACTGTAGGGGAGGAGAAGGATAAAGGGACAGGGTCCAGACTTGTAACTTCTCTGTTTATATAGAGTGGCAGAAGCAACCTAAGATCTGAGGTGTGCCTACCAGAGGAATACCAGTAGCATCACTGACTCAGTAGACATGAGTTTGAGCAAACTCTCCGAGACAGTGAAGTACAGGGAAGCCTGGAGTGCTGCAATCCATGGGATCACAAAGAGTCGGACATGACTGAGTGACTGAACAACAATCAGCATTCAAGCGTTTCAGAAGTGAACCTCCACTTGAGCTGTATATTTGTCTGGGAAGATTGTTGTTGCTGTTTGGTGGCACACATTCAGAACATTTCTGGAATGCCTCATTTAGGATAGTTATTCTTTGAGTAAATTCTTATTGATGCCACTGTATGAAAAGCACTATTTTAGAGACAAAGGGGGTAAGCAAAAATGAAGAGGACATGGTCCCTGCCTTCAATTTCTCCTGACCATTAAGGGGAAATTAGAAAGCATTCTCATGCAGGACAGTTTTGGGGAAAGATACAGATCTTAAAAGAGGATGGTAATAAATCTCACCATTTCATTCTGCTTCAAAACTTTTTTGGCTTCTTGCTGCTCACAGCAGTAGTTTTCAAACTTGAGGAATGTACAAATTCCTTTTAAGGGAAATAATTTATCTTGGGCCCGCAAAGCTGGTTTTATTTAATAGCATTCAAATATGTACAAACATAAAATAAAGTTTAAGTTGCTATGTAAAATTTGTGTACAAATATAATCAAACAAAAACACACTGATACTTTAAATGAAAACACATTTCAAATCCGATAAAATGACACATTTTTGCCGAAACCCAACTGCTCCCACCCAAGGTTCTTTAAGTTCAGTATGGCTGTATTACTGGGTACTATATGGTGACTCAGTCCTCCCACTATTTTTCTCTATTCAAGCGCCTATGAAACTTTGTTTTATATAATGCATCATGATTTCATTTGACCTTTACTTGACTTGAACATATTCCTTGTGCATTAAGTCCCCTTCTATTCCTTTATTGTTGATTCTTGACAAAACATGGAGATAAATTTGTTTTCTCTGTGGCTGAATACCGCACAACTATTAAAAATATTTTTAAACTATTATTTTTATGGCTTTCCATTTAAAAAAAATCACAGTCTTATAATATTGAGGAAATGATTAAGTACAGTGGTCCACATATGGTGATGATGTGATTTGCCATATTATGAATGGTCACTCAGTAATTGTTTCAGTTAGAATTGACTCCTGTTGTGACAGAAAATCTTTTCAACTTGATATAAGCAAAAGCGGAAATTTATTTTTTGCACAGAACTGAAAAATATACGAATAGGGCTATCTATAGGTACGATCTCATTTAGAGCTCAAGTGGTGTCATATGGATCCATCTCTTGGCTCAGATTTGTATGAAGCTTTCCTGCAGTGTCAGGGAGAATATGTGTGTGTGTGTGTGTGTGTGTGTGTGTGTGTGTGTATCCTCCATATATATTCTTATATACATTAAAGAATGTTATATACATATGATGTTTATGACATAATGGCCAGGGCAAGTCATGAAGCCAGACTGCTTGAGTTCAATATTGGCTTTACCAGTTCCTGGCTGGATAATTTTGGGAAAGTTACATAACCTTTTTGTGCCTCAGTTTCTTCATCTATAAAATAGGGATAAAGTGGTATATATCCTTCACATAGTTGTTGAAAAGATTAGTGAGCTAATACATGTGAAGTGCTTAGCACAGTACCTGTTATAAAGTAAGTGCTATGTAAATGATGGATTCTATTAGTATCATTTTATTATTATTATAAAAATATATGATATGATATAGTAATTCAGGATTATTTTATCCCATATACACCAGGATAGTACAAGAAAAAAATCCATTCCCTATCAGTTCAGTTCAGTTCAGTTGCTCAGTCGTGTCCGACTCTTTGTGACCCCATTGACTGCAGCATGCCAGGCTTCCCTGTCCATCACCAACTCCTGGAGCTTGCTCAAACTCATGTCCATTGAGTTGGTGATGCCATCCAACCATCTCATCCTCTGTCGTCCCCTTCTCCTCCAGCCTTCAGTCTTTCCCAACATCAGGGTCTTTTCCAAGGAGTCAGTTCTTTGCATCAGGTGGCCAAAGTATTGGAGCTTCAGCTTTAGCATTGGTCCTTCCAGTGAATATTCAGGATGGATTTCCTTTAGGATTGACTGATTTGATCTCCTTGCAGTCCAAGGGACTCTCAAGAGTCTTCTCCAACACCACAGTTCAAAAGCATCAATTCTTTGGCACTCAGCTTTCTTTGTAGTCCCAACTCTCACATCCATGCATGATAACTGGAAAAACTATAGCTTTTACTAGACGGATCTTTGTCGGCAAAGTAATGTTTCTGCTTTTTAATATACTGTCTAGATTAGTCATTGGTCATAGCTTTTCTTCCAAGGAGCAAGTGTCTTTTAATTTCATGGCCGCAGTCACCATCAGCAGAGATTTTGAAGCCCAAGGAAACAAAACGTACTGTATGTATTCCTTTCGTAGTTAGGATTTTATGGGAGAAAACACAGACGTGGTGACTGTTAAGGTCACTGTGACTATGACAGTAAGTTGCGAGCATTGCTTGCATTCCGGAATCATGGCTTTACTTATCTCTTCCTGCAGTATACAACTGGACCGTGGATGAGGTGGTGCAGTGGCTGATCACATATGTGGAGCTGCCTCAGTATGAGGAGACCTTCCGGAAGCTGCAGCTCAGTGGCCATGCCATGCCAAGGTCAGGAAGGGAGTGGGTTTTTTCACTTGGGGTACAGGGAATGGGCTGGGGTTGGCCTGCCTTCAGGTTGTTCTCTTGTGTTAAATGAAGTTTCACTCCTTTCAGGGCAGAATCTGTAGACTTCTCTTGTCACCTTTACTGTGCACTTGCTATAAAGCATAAAGGGCACTTCACATCTATTCTCTTATTTAATATTTCTATCAATCCTGGGAAGAGTACTAATGGCTACCATTTATTGAGTACTTAGTACATGCCAGGCACTCTACTCAACACTTTACATACAGTATCATTTAATGCTTACATCAGTCCTGTAAGGTAGGTATTATTGTGTCTAGGTGATAAACCTGGCTAAGTAACTTTTCCAAGGTCACATGGCTAGTTAGAGGCAAAACTGTGATTTGAACCTAGATCTGGGTAGACTTCAAAGCCTGTGCTGCTTCTCTTTTCTTCTGCTGGCACCACCCCCCACCCCCCACTAGCAGCTGTCTCTTTCATTGTGCCCCGGGGCTCCTTTAACTTCCCCTGAATTACCCATATACAGTTTATCTACTCAAAAAATGGTGCAGAGATGGGGGCCAACTAGCATTGGCCCCAGCCTCCTCTCTGGAATGACTGTTCCAACAACTGTTGTGTCCTAACTCAGCCTCTCTTACAGATAAAGTATACTAGGACTTGAGGTGGTGTGGGGAGGGGCTAGAGTACTGCTTGGACTTCTTGTTATGTCAACTAGTGCCATATGTCATCCAGTGATTAATCCATTTACTTAGTTATTCAAGCGATATTTACTGGGTACCTGCTCTGTGCCAAGCACTTGTGCTGGGTGCTGGGAATAAAGATGGCAACAAGTTGCCCTTGCCCTCACAGGGCTTACTGTCTGGTAAGTGCTCACTATGTATAATCTGTTATCTTATTATGTAGGTGCATCTGGTTATGAGCTTCAGCAAAGGGAAAAGGGGAAGGTGAAGCTGTTGGAATGTCCACACATTGCAGCCTCCAGCCATAGAGCTATCAGGCACTGCTGTCCAGGCTTAGCTGAGCTGGCTGGTCCCTCCTCTGCTGCCTGCAGCCTCTTCTTCATGGCTTCTCCCTACTCTCTAGAGAGTAATAATCTTAATGTTTGTACATCCCTTTATAGAGTTTCTTTCCTACCTGTTATTTCAGTTGATTCCCACTATTCTGGGAGGAAGGAATTATTATCCCAACCTTTAGGCAAGCAAACTGAATTTCAAATATTTTATGATTTATCAAAACCTGTAAGTTGCAGAGCTGGGATTTGAACTTAGGTCTGCCTGGTTCTAAATGCCCTGCTTTTTCCACTGCATCTTCTTCTTGCCCCATGTAGTTGAAAATAGGCATCCTGGAAATACTCAGTTTAGTTCTATTTAACAACACTTTACCAAGCATACCCTGTGCCATGCTCTCTCCTGGGCCCTGAGGACAAAGAAACACATCAGACCCCACATTTGCCTTGAGGAACTCCATGTTTAGTGGAAGAGACAGACAATTAAACAGATGATTGACCATGAAGCTCCAGGATTTAGGTTCTTTCTCATGGAAATAGCAGTATTACCTTGTGGATCCCTGACCCACGCCATTTTGAAGAATGGCAATGGCTTGGATTAAACTGGAAAACATAGATGAGGAATCATTTCTCATATAGTGAACTCACTTGGCTATTCTGTGACTAGGATTAGATCTGAGACCAGACCCAGCCAGGCTGGGCACAGGGGTAGAGGCAGCCAAACTGTGGTACCTCAGTGACAGTAGGAAGCGTGGAACCTTCAGAGCAGGGAATGTGGGGTGGAGTGGGGCTGTTTTTCTAGGCTTGTCACTAGGCAGCATGGTATAATGGGATGAATCTAGCAAATTTGGGTTGAATCCTGCCATTGCCACTTACTTGCTGTGTGACTTTGGGCAAATTACTTATCATTAAGTCTCAGTTTTCTTATCTGTAAAGTGGAGCTAATAAAAGAACTGGGTTCCTAAAGTGTGGGGACTAAATGAGGTATTGTATGTAGTCTCAGAATAGTATGAGATATACAGCTGCTTAATAAATGTTAGTTCCTTTCTCATTTCTTGTTGCTTAGAAATTCATAGGTTTCTTTGACAAATAGAGTGTAGAAAAGGTGATACTTACTTTGATCAGTTAGATGAAAGCCAGTACACTTGTTAGAAGTGCTCTAAAGAGAGCACCAAGAACTCCCAAGTTTGTAGGAAGCATCTGATTTACTTAAGTTTACACAGAAGGAAACTGAGGCCCCAGGGAAGAGATTAAGCAGCATATGTCAGACAAGTGAGTCATTGATGGAGCTGGGGCCAGAAGCTGGATCTCCTGACCATCCCCACCCCTACCCCACCCTCACCCACAGCAGGGTATCTCACTGCCTGTTTTATAGATGGGCTTGGTTGCTTCCCAGGACTGGAGAAAGAAGTAACTGAGCCTGCATGCCCAGGCAAGAGTGTGAATGACACACTGATGTCAGAAGCTTCTCTCTATCTAGGGAAGCAAAGCTCTGAATCAGAAAAGAGCGCAAACCGTAGGATAGTAGATCATGCTCACCTGTGGGGCCCAGACCAGTGGGTTTTCAGCCTTTCATGTCTTATACTCCTCTCCCCTCTATACCCACTAAATTCGGGCAGAAGAGAAACAAAGTCCAGTCTTTCCTATACCATTTCCTTGTTTACAGGCCCTCTCTTATTAAGTTATTATTAACAGTATGGTTGAAGAACATAAAAAATATAGTAATGTGATTGGGAGTCAATTACTATTACTCAAATACACGATGACAAGGCTTATGCAATGCTCTTTGTCAGCAGATTTATATTTAATGACAGTTAGGATCAGGTAAATTCAGAGGCCCTCAGAATCACTGGGTCATGTGGCGTAACATTTTGACCTGGGCTGGACAGGAGAATGCATTTACAGATGGTGGGAGTGTGGAGACAGGTGTTTGGTGGATAATCCCTGGGAGATGAAGCACAACAGGAAATTTACAGTTAAGTATGGGAATGGTCATAGATAGTTAATCCTTAGAAAATATGATATTCAGGAGATGATGGACATGGGGAGAAAGGTGAACAAATTCTTGGTGAATGTTATGTGCTGTCTTTACTGCTTGTTGAGATCCACTGGTGTAGACTCCAGATGCTAGAGTGCAGAGGGGAGCAAGCACCAGGAGTGAGAAGTCATGGAAGTGTTCCTGGAGGAGGTGGGTAATCCTACCAGGATCCTTCCTGCTTTGCCAGCAGGGAACTGAGCCCCTACTCTTTGACCCTACAGGCTCGCTGTAACCAATACCACCATGACAGGGACTGTGTTGAAGATGACAGACCGGAGCCATCGGCAGAAGCTGCAGCTGAAGGCCCTGGACACGGTGCTTTTTGGGCCTCCTCTCTGTGAGTCCTGGGGAGAGGGAAGGCTGCTGATGTGCCATGGACCCCAAAGCTGGGTTGAGGTCCTGGGTCTGCCCCAAAGGGATAAGATGAATGTTCTAGAGAGGTGCATTGGAAGGTTAAAGAAGGCATTCTATAAAAGAGGTGGCATGTGACCTCTGCCTTTAAAGATAGGTAGGGCTTTATTCCATGGAGGAGGCAGGAGACGGCAGTCTAGGTGGAGAAAACAACCTGAGAATACAAACACTAAATATGAATGGTATGCTCGGGGATAACAACCTGAAGGGGGCTGAGTGCTGTCTAGCTCTTCCTGCTGTCACTGTGGATGTGCAGAGGCCATGGACTGATTGCTGAACATTTCATGTCCTTGAACAACCAAACACGGCTAAGCAGGCTTTCACTGAAGCAACAGAGATATGCTTAGACTAGGGCAGGTTGGTCTCTTCAGCCCAGGGTCAGTTGAGGGGATTAGGTGCTTCAGCTCCTGAACATCTGTGAGGTGAGAATGATCAACCTTGCCATCTTTTTTATACTAAGTGAACTCAACACAGAGTAGTAAGATTTCTTAGAAAATTCGCCTTGACCAGAAGGCTCTTAGGGCCTACTCTGTGTCCTTTGGGAGCTGTTGGCACCAGCCTGACCCCAGCGGAGGATGCCAGCAGCAGGATACTGTGAAGCCCAACACCAGTCCAGAGAAGCCACCGGCAGGCAGGGTCAGCGGCAGTGTGACATTTCCCTGTCTCTGCATTTGGCTTGACAAGTGCCCAAGCTGATGTCTCAATAGAGGTGGATAGGTGCATACTTTTTTGGTTTAAAAAAGCTTTAATAGACTTTATTTTTATTATTTTTTAAGATTTATTTATTTTAGTTTTTGGCCACAGGGCTTGTGGGATCTTAGTTCCCCAACCAGGGATCAAACTCAGGACCACAGCAGTGAAAGCCTAAGTCCTAACCACCAATAATTTCCTTATTTTTATTTTTTAATTTAAAACATTAAAAAAAATTTTTTTTTTCTCTTTTAGCCGCGGCATGTGGGATCCTAGTTCCCTTACCTGGGGTTGAACCCATGCCACTGCAGTGGAAGCACAGAGTCTTAACCACTGGACCGCTGGGGAGTCCCTAGACTATTTTTTTGAGTAGATTTAGGTTCACACCAAAATTGAGTGGAAGGTACAGAGATTTTCCATATACTTCTGTCCCATACATGCATAGCCTTCCCCATTAAAAACCACAGTGGTACATTTGTAACAACTGCTGAACCTACACTGACACAGCATTATCCCCCAGAGTCCATAGTTTACATTAAGATTCACTCTTGGTGCTGTGTAGTCTGTGGGTTTGGACAAATGTAAAATGACTTGTATCCACCTGTGTGGTGTCAGACAGAATGGTTTTTCACTGCCCTAAAGATCCTCTGTGGTCCACCTGCAATCACTGATTTTTTTTTTTACCTCTCCATAGTTTTTTTTTTTTGGCTTCATTTATTTATTTATATTTCCATTTATTTATTTATTTATTTTAATTTTTTTTTTAAAATTAGTTGGAGGCTAATTACTTCACAACATTTCAGTGGGTTTTGTCATACATTGATATGAATCAGCCATAGATTTACACGTATTCCCCATCCCGATCCCCCCTCCCACCTCCCTCTCCACCCGATTCCTCTGGGTCTTCCCAGTGCACCAGGCCCGAGCACTTGTCTCATGCATCCCACCTGGGCTGGTGATCTGTTTCACCATAGATAGTATACATGCTGTTCTCGTCTCGAAACATCCCACCCTCGCCTTCTCGCCCGAAGGTCCAAAAGTCTGTTCTGTACATTGTTGTCTCTTTTTTCTGTTTTGTCTATAGGGTTTATCATTACCATCTTTCTAATTCCAATATTATGTGTTAGTATGCTGTAATGTTCTTTATCTTTCTGGCTTAACTTCAATCCTGTATAATGGGCTCCAGTTTCATCCATCTCATTAGACTGATTCAATGAAATTCTTTTTAACGGCTGAGTAATATTCCATGGTGTATATGTACCACAGCTTCCTTATCCATCATCTGCTGATGGGCATCTAGGTTGCTTCCATGTCCTGGCTATTATAAACAGTGCTGCGATGAACATTGGGGTGCACGTGTCTCTTTCAGATCTGGTTTCCTCAGTGTGTATGCCAGAAGTGGGATTGCTGGGTCATATGGCAGTTCTATTTCCAGTTTTTTAAGGAATCTCCACACTGTTCTCCATAGTGGCTGTACTAGTTTGCATTCCCACCAACAGTGTAAGAGGGTTCCCTTTTCTCCACACCCTCTCCAGCATTATTGCTTGTAGACTTTTGGATAGCAGTTCTCTGACTGGCGTGTAATGGGACTCATTGTGGTTTTGTTTTTTTCACTACCTGTATTTAATAGGTCTAAATTTTTAATTTTTTATTAGTTGGAGGCTAATTACTTCACAACATTTCAGTGGGTTTTGTCATACATTGATATGAATCAGCCATAGAGTTACACGTATTCCCCATCCCGATCCTCCCTCCCACCTCCCTCTCCACCCGATTCCTCTGGGTCTTCCCAGTGCACCAGGCCCGAGCACTTGTCTCGTGCATCCCACCTGGGCTGGTGATCTCTTTCACCATAGATAATATACATGCTGTTCTTTTGAAACATCCCACCCTCACCTTCTCCCACAGAGTTCAAAAGTCTGTTCTGTACTTCTGTGTCTCTTTT
This sequence comes from Cervus canadensis, assembly GCF_019320065.1. Taxonomy (NCBI): domain Eukaryota; kingdom Metazoa; phylum Chordata; class Mammalia; order Artiodactyla; family Cervidae; genus Cervus; species Cervus canadensis. The sequence continues at coordinate 46,343,867 of NC_057396.1, read as the reverse complement.
TCTGTTTTGCATATAGGGTTGTCGTTACCATCTTTCTAAATTCCATATATATATGTTAGTATGCTGTAATGTTCTTTATCTTTCTAGCTTACTTCACTCTGTATAATGGGCTCCAGTTTCATCCATCTCATTAGAACTGATTCAAATGAATTCTTTTTAATGGCTGAGTAATATTCCATGGTGTATATGTACCACAGCTTCCTTATCCATTCGTCTCCTGATGGGCATCTAGGTTGCTTCCATGTCCTGGCTATTATAAACAGTGCTGCGATGAACATTGGGGTGCACGTGTCTCTTTCAGATCTGGTTTCCTCAGTGTGTATGCCCAGAAGTGGGATTGCTGGGTCATATGGGAGTTCTATTTCCAGTTTTTTAAGAAATCTCCACACTGTTCTCCATAGTGGCTGTACTAGTTTGCATTCCCACCAACAGTGTAAGAGGGTTTCCTTTTCTCCACACCCTCTCCAGCATTTATTGCTTGTAGACTTTTGGATAACAGCCATCCTGACTGGCATGTAATGGTACCTCATTGTGGTTTTGATTTGCATTTCTCTGATAATGAGTGATGTTGAGCATCTTTTCATGTGTTTGTTAGCCATCTGTATGTCTTCTTTGGAGAAATGTCTGTTTAGTTAACTACCTCTCCATAGTTTTGTCTTCTTCAGAAGGTCTGTACCTTTTGTAAGTGAAACAGAGCAACATGGGAGAAGACCATTTTCATCTGCTTTGTTGCCTTTTTTGGTCCTGTTTTATGTGCTTAGTCACTCAGTCATGTCCAACTCTTTGCGACCCCATGGACTGTAGCCCGCCAGGCCTCTCTGTCTATGAGGATTCTCCAGGCAAGAATACTGGAGTGGGTTGCCATGCCCTCCTCCAGGGGATCTTTCCGACCCAGGGATCGAACCCAGCTCTCCTGCATCGCAGGCGGATTCTATACTGTGTAAGCCACCAGGGAAGTCTTTTTGGTCCTAGAACACATTTTTTCTTATCATCATTCATTTATAAGTTTTGAATAAATGACACAATGAAGGTTCTACTCTTAATGTGAGGCCCACCCTCTGTACTGAGCAATGGATTTTTATTCATCCACCAGCATTTTTAAAGCACCTACTGTGCACCACTAAATGACAGTCTCTTCTCTCAAGAAGTTCCGTCTAAATGAAGATTGGCGTGTCAACAAATTCAGTAAACGGTCAACAGATATAGTGGTAGAATAGTCGTGTAAGTCATTCCATAGTTCAGATGGGAGTACAAAGTAGGGAGGAGTTTTCTGTTGGAGACCAAGAAGTTTTATGGAGAGGATCACTCTTGAGCTGACTCTTGAAAAATGGGAAGTGGCCTTATTAAACTTTTTTATTAACAGCGTGCCCCCCTCTCTTTATATACACCAGCAAAAATGTTTATACCAGAAGAATCAAACCCAGCAGTTAAAGCTAGGTAATTTTTTCAGAGGCTCTCCTATGTCACCCTGCAGTTAGGGGAGGCCTTTGGCAGCCTGAAATCTTCTTTAGTCTTCTGAGATATACTGATAGACTGTTAACACAGCTAGTGCTAGCAGTAAAGAACCACCCGCCAGCACAGGAGATGTAAAATGTAAGAGATGTGGGTTTGATCCCTGGGTCAGGAAGATCCCCTGGAAAAGGAAATGGCAACCCACTCCAGTATTCTTGCCTGGAGAATCCCATGGACAGAGGAGCCTGGGGGGCTACAGTCCACAGGGTTGCAAAGAGTCAGACACGACTGAAGCAACTTAGCACACACATGGTCTGTATCGAAATAGTATTTACCATATCTGAAAGGGTGTGTTAAAAACAGGTTAAAGTAAGTAAGAATTGCAAATGGAAAAATCAGCTAGGTCTAGAGAGCATGAGAATCAGAATCCTCGGTACATGGTACTGGGTCCCGGAGGTCAGAGCCAGCAAGGGGAACCCCAGTGAATTGGGTTAGGCTGATACCAGGACAGGAGTATCTTATAGATTCATTTAGCCTCTAGGTTGCCTGTGACCTAATCTAAGGGAGGTCAGAAGTCAGCAGAAAACTGTTTCTGAGGTAGGCAGAGCAGAGGTACTAGAGTTAAGAAGATACTTCACACCCACTAGGATAGCTACAATAAAAGTGAAAAGAGGGAAGAACAGAAAGTAAGTGTTGGCAGAGGTGTGGAGAAATTAGAACACTTGTACATTTCTACTGATAATGAGAAAGGTTCAGCTACTTTAGAAAATAGTCTCATTATTCCTCAAAAAGTTGAACATAGTTACCATATAATTCAGTGATTCCATACCTAGGAATGTACCCCAAAATTTAAAACAGGTACTGAAACAAGTACATGTACATGACAGCACTATTCATAATAGCTAAGGTGGAAGCAACCCATGTATACATTGATGGATGAATGGATAAATAGTCATAGTGTATAAACGCAATGAAATATATAACTCAACCATAAAAGGAAGTGAAGTTTTGATTACATGCTACAAGAACATGTATGATTCCATTTATATGCAATATTCAGAATAGATAAATCCATAGGGATCAAATTAAGATTGGTGGCTGGCAGGGGCTAGAGTGAGTGGGAAATGGGAAGTGGCTGGTAATGGGTATGGGATTTCTTTTGGGGTAATGATTAAGGTTCTAAAATTAATTGTGCTGATGGTTGCACAACCTTGTGAATACACTAAAATCACTGAATTGTTTCATTTAAAAGAATGAATTTTAGAGTATGTGGATTATATCTCCCATCGTCATCAACATCATTATTACAACTTGATTTTTTATAACCTTTAGACTTCCATTTAGAGAACTTCTTATAAACCTAGGGAAGCACCTTGGTCTCTTTTCAAAATTGCCACTCACTGTGTGACCTTGTGTAGCTTGTTTTTCTCAGTATATATTTGCTGATTTGTATCATGAAACGACTGAACTGAAGGATCCTTATGACTCCTTTCAGCTGTGACATTCCATGATTTTGGGGAGAAACCCTTTGGGTGATAAGGATTCTGTGTAAAAGATAGGAGGCCTGTTCTTTCCCCCTACTGCCTGTATCCTGTACTTTTAGGACTTCTGTGTTCAGCCCTTGTCTTATCATGTGACCTTTGACAGTTCACTTCTCCTGCCTAGACTTGGCTTTCCTCATCTGTGAAATGGTCTTGGTTATTAAGGCTCTTACTGGCTCTCTCATTCAAGAACTCAGATAGAATTGGTGTCCTCCTGGGAGCTAAGATGAATCCAGCAGGTGTCCTGATGGCAGAGATTGTTTTTTATACTTTCTTGCTAATGCTTCTCAAAGAAAAACTTATAAAATTGCCAGCTGGAACCTAAGGAAGATACTAGGAAGCTCTTTGCCACGAGACTTCTGCAAGAGTGGGCCGCCCCTGGTGGGTGCCTGCAGAGAATCCCTTGACCTGTGTCCCCTAGGTTCTGTTTTCCCATTTGCACATGGACTAAAACCCCTAGTCAGTGCTCTTCCCTGACCAGCACCCATGCAGGATTTCGAGTGATGGCCTGTGCTAGCTTGGACCTGGGTTCTGCATCCAGGGTGGGCTGTTAAGGCTGTGGTCTCAGGCCTCCCCATTGGCTTGCAGTGAACACCCCCTGAGCACCTGGGCTGGCTTCAGTTGCCAGTTGTGGCTACCTTGCCCAGTCTTAATGAAATCCCACTGCCGGTCTGAGGCTTGAGAAATTGCAAATCACAATTTTGTTTACAGTAGCTGGGGGGTCTGCTGAGTGAGTGGATCCATCTGCCCGCAGCAGCCTCAGAGCTTGGGAAGAGAGAAGGAGGATCAGACCTGCTCAACCTGGAGTCCTGACCGTGGAAGACAGCTCGGCCCTCGCTGCGTGGGTCACAGAGCAGCGCAGGTGTTTCCCGTCTTTCCCGCCAGCAGAGCTGGCTCTAGGCTGGCCCAGCTGGGGCTCTCCTGACAGTGCCGGTGGCCAGGTGTCAGGTGTGCTCTGAGACACAGAGGCCCAAAGACAGTGTTCAGTTTGGGGTCTCAGCTGATCTCTCATTATGGTAGCAAATGAGTCACTGAGGGAGAAATTGAGGCTCAAATGAGGCGAGTTTTAAACAGCAGAGCCATGACTCAAACCTAGGTTTTTAGCTTATATTTCAGCTCTCTTTTCTACTATATTATCCCACCCTCCACTTCTGTTAAAGGAGACAAGATGTAAGATCCCAGCCCTGAAATCAAGCAGACTGGCTCTATCACCCAGTCACTTGGTGACCTTGGGCACATTCCTAAGTTCTCTGTGTCCCAGTTTCCCCTAAGTGGTAGCTGCTGCTGTTAGTGTGTGTCACTGTCTTGGGCTCAGGGCTGGGTGCCCTTTGTGCTGTTAGGAGTACTGAGAAAGGTGCAGAAAGAGGCTGCATAGTAATCATGGGGCTTGGGGGACTTGTGAAGAGGAAAAGACAAAGACTGCACCTTGTCTTCCTTCCACAGAGGCTCAGGTAATAGGGGAAGTCATCAGTGAGCAGGAGGGGCTGCCTGTCTGGCCCAGCCTGCTCTGTTCATACCCGCTTTCTGCTTGTTATGATCCTTCTCTAGGATGCCTTTCCAGCCTCTTCCTGGGCATGCTAACCCTTCCCTCTTACTTTCCAATTTCCTCTGGGGATCCACAGCCCTTTTTACCTGCTTTATTGTTTGTTTGTTATTTCAGATTGCCCTCTCTTTTATTGAAAGTATAATTGGTTATACTAGTACAATATTGTGTTAGTTTCAGGGGCACAGAAAAGTAATTGTATCTGCTTTCTGTATAACAATCTGTTTTCCTGTTACTCTTTAAACTGGAAACTCCTTGAGGGTAGACACAGCTTTGTTCATCTGTCATCGCCACTCAGACTCAGCATTAAGGCCTAGCAAGGAGGAGGTGCCAGGAGATGAATGCTGGAAGTTATGCAGAAGGAAGCTGGGCCCCTCCAGAGCTACAGGCTTGGGGGAGGTAGGGGAAGAGTCTGGCTCAGTTTAACTGTGGGGAGAACTGCTCCCTGTGTAGTGTCTGTGCACAGGTGGGGCAGCTAAGGTACTTTTTGGGGGCTATAACCAGAAGAAAGGAGGGCCCAGAAATAGTTTTTACAGGTTAAACAGACACCTCAGCCTAGAAGGCTGTGTAAATGGCGAAAGAAATTCCTAGCACATACTGTGGCAGTGAGGGGTGAGTATCTGTATCTGTCAGGCACAGGGGACTGTGGGCAGTAGAGAAGCAGACAGAATACATGGGGAGAGGGGATTCCAGAAAGTGATAATTATTGGAGCCTCACATTCTCACCCTGAAAACTGGCACCCTGAAAATTCTATCACTCCGCACTCTGTTCTCATGTCAGCATCTCATTTGTTTACACCCTCCTCCTTTGCCTCAAGCCTGATTGTGTTAACAGTTGACCTCATTTTGCTAAAATCTATTTGTAGCACTCAGGCTGGGAATTTTGCCACCCTCTGGCTCCCCAGGCCCTAACCAGCTTCCCTGGGTTAGTTCTGTTCATCTTGCCAGCCATGTCTGCTCTCATGCAACCTCCGTGGTTTCTCTGTGCTGTGTTCACTGGTGACAGGGGGAGTCTGAGAGCTGAGTTCCGGTAGAGGCTGTGAGGACAGCTTGCCAGACTCTTCTTCTTTTCTTTAATTAATTTATTTTAATTGGGGATAATTACTTTACAATGTTGTGATATTTTTGCTGTACATCATCTGAATCAGCCCTAGGCATACAGTGTCCCCTCCTCCTGAACCCCCTCCCACCTCCTTCCCCACCCCATCCCTCCAGGTTGTCACAGAGCACCGGCTCCGGGCTCTCTGCATCATACATCAAACTCCCACTTTGCCAGACTCTTCTTGTTCGCAGGAGCTGGTATTTGCCTTCTGTATGCACTTTATATTATACCTCCCCTTTCCTGCTAGAACCTCCCCTTCTTCTTCCTTTTTGCCTCCTTTCCACCCTTGCTAAGGGCCTGCTCTGGTCAGGCTCTATGCTAAGTGTGAGGCTACAGAGGTAAGTAAGTCTTGTGCCCTGGTCCTGAGGAACCCACAGTGACTGACATGAAAGCTGAAAAGCACACAGGGCAGTCCTTGAGAAAATACATGTTTTTAGCTGTCCAGTGAGTGGGTTGGTCAGGGAATCCTAGTCCAGAGGAGAAGGAATGGGCAGGTCTCTGTAAACTGTGGTGGGCTGGGAAGGTGGTAGGAATCGAAGGATGGGCCTTGGGTTATGATAGGAAGAAGAACATCATGAATAAGGCACATACTAGATTCTTAGTTTACCTATTTCTCCTTCTTTTTTCCTGACACAATAGTTTATAGACTTTTGTATTAGTCAGGGTTCTCCAGAGAAACAGAACCAATAGGATATGTATATAGATACATATATGAGGAGATTTATTATGAAAATGGATTCAAGCTATCTTGGAGGCCAAGAAGTCCCACAGTCTTCCATATATAAGCTGGAACCCAGGAAAGGTGGGGGTTGTAATTCAGTCTGAGTCTGCAGGCTGAGGACCAGGGAAGCTGATGGTGTGAATCCCTGTGAGTCTGAAGACCAAGAGCCGAGAGTGCTGATGTAGGTGGGCAGAGGAAAAGGGATATGTAAACTCAAGCTGGAGAGCATATTTGTCCTTCCTCTGCCTTTTGGTTCTGTTCAGACCCTTAGTGCATGTAGACAATTGGTTGATGCCCAGTCTCATTAATGAAGATGACCTTCTTAACTGAGTCTACTGATTCAAATATTAATCTCATATGAAGACAATCCCAAAGACACACCCAGAAATAATTCTTTACCATCTATCCAGACACCCCTTAGCCCAGTCAAGGTGACACATAGAGTTAACCATTAGAACTCAAAATTCTCCAAGCCAGGCTTCAACAGTATGTGAACCGTGAACTTCCAGATGTTCAAGCTGGATTTAGGAAAGGCAGAGGAACCAGAGATCAAATTGCCAACATTTGTTGGATCATCAAAAAAGCGAGAGAGTTCCAGAAAAATATCTACTTTTGCTTTATTGACTATACCAAAGCCTTTGACTGTGTGGACTACAACAAACTCTGGAAAATTCTTAAAGAGATGGGAATACCAGACCACCTGACCTGCCTCTTGAGAAATCTGTATGCAGATCAGGAAGCAACAGTTAGAAGTGGACATGGAACAACAGACTGGTTCCAAATCAGGAAAGGAGTACGTCAAGGCTGTATATTGTCACCCTGCTTATTTAACTTCTATGCAGAGTACATCATGAGAAACGCTGGGCTGGAAGAAGCACAAGCTAGAATCAAGATTTGCCAGGAGAAATATCAATCACCTCAGATGTGCAGATGACATCACCCTTATGGCAGAAAGTGAAGAAGAGCTAAAGAGCCTCTTGATGAAAGTGAAAGAGGAGAGTGAAAAAGTTGGCTTAAAACTCAACATTCAGAAAAGTAAGATCATGGCATCTGGTCCCATCACTTCATGGCAAATAGATGGGGAAATAGTGGAAGCAGTGAGAGACTTTATTTTGGGGGGCTCCAAAGTCACTGCAGATGGTGACTGTAGCCATGAAATTAAAAGACGCTTGCTCCTTGGAATAAAAGTTATGACCAATCTAGATAGCATATTAAAAAGCAGAGATATTACTTTGCCATCAAAGGTCCATCTAGTCAAAGCTGTGGTTTTTCCAGTAGTCATATATGGATGTGAGAGTTGGACTATAAAGAAAGCTGAGCGCCAAAGAATTGATGCTTTTGAACTGTGGTATTGGAGAAGACTCTTGAGAGTCCCTTGGACTGCAAGGAGATCCAACGAGTCCATCCTAAAGGAAGTCAGTCCTGAATATTCATTGGAAGGACTGATGCTGAAGCTCCAATACTTTGGCTACCTGATGTGAAGAACTGACTCATTGGAAAAGACCCTGATGTTGGGAAAGATTGACGGCAGGAGGAGAAGGGGACGACTGAGGATGAGATGGTTGGATGGCATCACCGACTCAATGGACATGAGTTCGAGTAAACTCTGGGAGTTGGCGATGGACAGGGAGGCCTGGTGTGCTGCAGTCCATGGGGTCACAAAGAGTTGGACACGACTGAATGACTGAACTGAACTGAACTAGGACTGTGGACCCAACTGAAGGGAACTGACAATTCTCACATCTATTTCTCTGAACACCTCAAAGAACTTTCATTTACAACTAGGCATTTAATCTTTTAGCAATTCTGTGACAATGCATTTTACAGCTGAGGAAGCTGAGACTGAGATGGGGGAAGTGAATTTCATAACAAATTGGGGCAAAGGCAAGGATAGAACTCAAGCTTCCTAATACTTCATGCAAGATGCTTCCTTTGTTGAAATAAGAATTTCTCTACATGAGGGAGGCCTTATGTTTAACCTCAAAGGCCTGGCCATTCAGCCTTTGGATCTTCACTCTCTGATGGCAGTGCCACAGTCAGTTCCCAGTGGGTTGAGGGGGGAACCTTAGGCCGTGGAATTCTTATAGTTGCACTCGGGGTAGATCAGGGGATATAGGCATCCCCTGGTGAGACATGTTTGCATGTAATAAAGCAGAAACAATACCTGCTGCATGAGTATGAGAAAATGGGGTGTAGTAGAAAGACCATGCAGTCAAACAAATCTGGATTTGAATTCCAGCTCTGTCACTTTTCATGGACTCTGACAAGTCAGTGCCTCTATGGAACCTCACTTTTCTGGTCTACAACATGGGAATACTCTACTGTATAGATTAGTTGTGAGAATTTGAAATGTTAATGTAAATACCTGATACATTTTATGTTTTCTCTATTTCCCTTCTTCTTTTTTTTTTTTTTTAATTGGTTTTTGCCATACATTGACATGAATCAGCCATGGATTTACATGTATTCCCCATCCCGATCCCCCCTCCCACCTCCCTCTCCACCTGATTCCCTTCTTTTTTAAAATGAAAAAAAATTCCTTCTTATGTGGATTAAAGAGAGGGAAATATCACACTTAAGGCTTTTTCAGTGAAGATTCAACCCCACAAATATTTATTGAGTGACTTCTATGTGTGGTCAGTGCTGTGGTTGGCACTGGCCTACAGAGAAGTGATGATCGGTAGGGGCCAGAGAATAAATCAACCAGATTAGACTCATTTTCTTCCCACTAAGCTTGGTAGCCCACAGGCTGTTGACAGGCAGCATGTCTGAGTTTCAGCTATGCAACTGACAAGGCAGAAGGATATAGGGGATGAATGTTTATGTATTTTAAGTGGAGTCAAAACTCACTGAAGAGATCCCGAGGGTACTGATAGGTGGAACAGTGTTACCTTAGAAGAGGGGGTGATGGATAGATCCTATCCTTGTCCCTGGTAATTCAGTATTTTTATTCATGAGCTGGATGAGACTATGAAGCTGGAAAAAATAGGATCTTGTTTCAAATTGGTCTGGACAAGGTAGAATAAGGAACTGAGTAGACTTGATTGGTGCCTGATCTGTATGCCCACCTCAAGGGCTTTGAAGTGTTGGAGGCAATAGGGGGAGGGTGCTAGTCCGATGAAGAATTGTTGGAACGTAGTACCTTTGACTTTGGATAGGAATGTTAGGGATGTTGGAGGTGAGAAACCCTGGGAATCCAAGATGAAAAGTCCTTAATAAACAGGGGAGACAAAGAGTACCCTAGCCTGTGGTGGAGGCTGGATAGGAGGTAGGTGTGTTCCAGAAAGGAAGGCAACTCACTATACTGCAGAGATATTGCTTCTTGTGATCTAAGGACAGGGGAGTAGAGATGTGAGCATGGCTGCAAGTGTAGACCTGCCAGGAAGCTGGAGGGTGGCTGCTGGAGGGTCCTCAGTTGCTCTGTGAAGGTGTTAGTCGCTCAGTCATGTCCGACTCTTCGCGACCTCTTGGACTGTAGCCCACCAGTCTCCTCTGCCCATGGGATTCTCCCGGCAAGAATCCTAGAGTGGGTTGTCATTCCCTTCTGCAGGGAATCTTCTTGACCCAGGGATCAAACCTGGTCTCCTGCATTGCAGGCAGATTCTTTACCATCTGAGCCACCAAGGAAGCCACCAGTTCCTCTGTATAGTCTGGCATAGACATGTGAAGGACATGGCTATACCCTGGACCTAGTAACTCCCCTCCCGTGGATGGAAATAGCATGTGCTAATCTGTCCTTGATTTCACACCATCCCCGTGTCCTATTGCTCAGCCTTTCAGTGAGGAGCTGTGAATATAACCCTTTTTGTCAAAGTGGGCGTCAGCTTCATGAGGTGGAATTTCAGCCACGTGTGTCTTTTCCTGCTGTCTGTCTAGACCCTGCCCCAACTTGGTGGCTCCACTGGGTCCTTTTGGGTCCCCTTCAGCCCCTTACTGGGCAGTGAGATCCTGTCAGTCCCCCAACCCCTTCCGCAACACCAGGAGACCCACTGTGCACAGGAGGTCATTACCTCTTTCCCCTTGTCTGGGGCTTTCCTTAGCCATTGCTGCTCTATTTCTAGTGGAGTACAATGCAGGCAGGGCATACAATAGCAGCCTTTTTCCCTCCTGGTATCTCTTTCAGTCTTCTGTGCAGTGGCCCAGAGCCTAGGTCTGGCACACTGGGGACCAGTCTCAGGCCCCAGGACTACCCCTCTTCTGGTCAGCTCAGTTCTTGGGACATGGCATTTGTTCTTATCTTCTGATGTTATTCCTTGTTTAGCTTTTCAGTTTTGCTCTTTCCAGAGCAAAGCATTGCTTTGAACCCCAGCTGGTGGACAGGGCCGTGGCACTTCACCAATACCTGCCAGGTGTTCTCTGGAGGTAGACCTGTCTCTCTGTTCCTGGACATCCTGATGCTACTCCCGTTCTACCTGGTCTCTGGTTGAACCACAGCCTAGACAGAAATGCTCTCTGTAGATGAGACTTGCAGACCTCTATATGATCTAGTCTTTGTACCTTGCACCTAGAATAGCCTCATGGTCTGGGAGACCCAGCTCCTGCAGTAACCTCAGGCCCACAGCCAATCCTCAGGCTCTAGTGACTTTGCTTGTACCCTTACCCGCCACCCCCCTTCTGCCTACTGTAGTATTCTAGTGTTTCTTACCCTGTAGGGTAGAAGCCATTGCATCTGGGCACATGGGCCCACCGCAGCGCAGAATGGCTGGGATGTACTGCGAAGGCACTAGTTCTCTTCACTGCATGTTAGGGAAGTGTGATCCAGTGAGCTTCCTGTATTGCTCTAAGGCCTCTCATCCTTTCCATACTAGGCCTTGACTTAGCAGAGAAATGAGCAGAGTGTGGCGAATGTGTGTCTAAGAAGAGAAGCCAACTCCTCCTGAGTGGGAAGGCTTTATGGAGGAGGGGGCACACAGGGTGTGCGAGGCTGAGCAGGCAGTGGGCACCCTGACTCACTGTGCCCTTCCTCTCTGGCAGTGACCCGCCATAACCACCTCAAGGACTTCATGCTGGTGGTGTCTATCGTTATTGGTGTGGGTGGCTGCTGGTTTGCCTATATCCAGAACCGTTACTCCAAGGAGCACATGAAGAAGATGATGAAGGACCTGGAGGGCTTACACCGAGCCGAGCAGAGTCTGCATGACCTTCAGGAAAGGTAAGGCCCTGTCCCTTCCCCTGACCCTGATGCTGCTAGCTCTTGGGAGCCTCCAGTTTCCACCTGAGAGGTGGGCTGTCTGGCTCCCAAGACCCTGCTGACGTGGTGGTCCAGGCTGTGTCATCCTCCCAAACCTGCATCGGAGCTTAGGTTCCTGCCATTCCAGTCACACAGGCAAGTATTCCTCCCCAGAGCAGAAGCTTATTTCTATCCTTTCTCCCCGGAGCTTCAGAGGGAGAAGTGTGGAGCTGCTGGAAGGTCTTGAGCTTCCCTGGTTGGATGGCTTGTGTGGGGTCATTCCATCCTCCATCCCACCTCTTGACTGCTTCCCTTTCCATAGAAGTAGACATAATTAACTGTCCTTCCCTGTTTCCCAAAGAAACCTCACAAACCTGTCTTCTTAATACCTTTCATGCTGTCTTGTATGGCATCTGAATTTCATGAGTCCTCACTTGTTGTATGTGTGCTGTGCTCAGTCTGACTCTTCGCAGCCCATGGACTGTAACCTGCCAGACTCCTCTGCCCATGGAATCTTCCAGGCAAGAATTCTGGAATGGGGTGCCATTTGCTACTCCAGGGGATCTTCCCAACCCAGGGATTGAACCCATGTCTCTTGCATCTCCTGTGTTGGCAGGCGGATTCTTTACCACTAGCACCACCTGGGAAGCACCCACTGTTGTATGACTGGGTAAATCCCTCTCCTTTCTGGAACATATTTCCTCATTAGTAATGTAAAGGAGTTGAACTAGGAGCAGACCAGGACATTTTAGCTCTGATAGTCTGAGGTTCTGTTTGAATAAAGCATGGCTTAGAAACTATTATAGAAGATCTAGCTGTGAAGGGAAGGTGACAGTCAGCCAGCTGATCTAAGTACTTCCTGACTTCTAGGAACCAGGTCTGTGTGGGGAATTGGAAGGAAGTCACTGCTCCTGGGCCACAGAGCACACACTTAAGAAGGAGCAGTAACTCAGTGCCAGCCTGTGGCAAGAGAGCTCCAAGGACTGGAACAGCACAGAGGCAGGAGACGAGTGGATGTGGAGTCTGAGGAGGTGGCCTTGAAAGATGGGTAGGAAAGATTAACCTGATAGTCGTCATTGAGTGTATAGAGTGAGGCCAGATCCCTGGTACCTTCGGACTCACATGGAAAAGTTAGTAGGATGCAAAAGGCAATAGAGAATCAATGTGGGTATTTGACTTTTTTGCTTTGTTTTGGTTTTGAGAAAAGGAGAGGCTGGCTTCAAGAGTGTTTGTCAGAAAATGATTCCGACAGCCTAGGGACTCCTGTTGGGAAGTCTTTGCAGGAATCCATGTAAAAGGAAGTGAAGTCTGTCTCTTTTCTGTTTTTTTTAATGATAGATACTATTTTCTTTGGAGGGATGGGGAAATGGTTTCTTAAGAACTCGATATTGTTAAGTACATTTAAGCATTATTGTTTGTAATCACCACAACCCTCTTAGGTAGGTATTATTATCCCAATTTTAGAGTTGAAGAAATGAAGCCTCAGAGAGGGTGAGTGTCAGTAAGTAGTAAGTTAGGAATTTCTTTAACCACAGGGTGCTGCCTCAGTAAAGGCAGCCCTAGCAGATTCGTTTCCATGGGCTTTTAGGAGGCAAGAGGAGTTTTATCTTTGAGCTGATTGCTGGCTACTTTGCTGGGCCCCTTGTTCCTGGGCCCTTTTCCAACTGGGGGCTAAATGCTGCTATGTGGGCAGTCCCCATTCTTCATTTGTCTGAAAAACATGTACTGTTTTCATTCCAAAGGCAAAGAATCTACGCAGGAGGCATTCCAAGTTTGGGGATAAAACTAAACTCCCAGCCCTCCCTGCTCCCCAAGGCCTCCAGAGCTAACTGGCCACTGTGGCACTTTGAGAAATGAATGCACACCCCTCCCAACCCGAGACAGGCTCACACCTGTGCACACACATATCCTGCTCTGACACAAGGGCCCACGTGCCTCTTTGTGCCTCCTTACTTTGGCAGACCTCACTGCCAGTCACCAAAGAGCTTTTTCCAGAGTTCCTGATGCTTTAGGTGAATAAATGTAATGCTACATGTGCATTCCAGTTAGGATTTCACTGGGTTTCAAGATAATTCTTTAAGGCAGGCAGGAATTTTGAGTCCCACTTAAAAAGGAAGAAACAGGCCTGGTTCAGGGAACAGACTTGTCCACAGTCACACAGCTGCGTAGAGCTGAGCTGTGGTCAGACTGCCTGCTTTTCTTACTTGTGATGGTAACTGATTGCCGCCTTCAAGATGCTCAGTCTTCTGTGAAGGAGATGGGGTGGGCCCAGGCTTGATTGTACATTTATTAGCTCATTTCTTCACCCAGTAGTATTTATCGATCTTCATCTCTATTACATCCAAAGTGTATCCGTTTTGATTCTACTTTAAAAGAACTCTCTATTGTATGAAGAAGACAGGCATATCATAGACTTTTCAGAAGAGGCTGCTTTCAGAGAGGATAATGTTTCAGTGAAGAACTGAATCCCTAATTTCAAGCAGTTGAGTCATGGGAGAGTGCAATAAAGGAGGATACTCAGGGCAAGGAGATTGTGCTGGAAATGGCGCCCCGACTTGATTTTAGCTGTGCACAGGCGCCACCTGCTGAGTGCCTTGAGGTTCAATTCCTTTTCACTCCAGGGACAAAGTACACAGAAGGCTGCAATTTGTCAGCAGAAAGCTTGCAGCTTAGGCATTTTTCCTCTCCTCCTTACTTGTCACCACATCTTTTGAGGCTTTAGTCATTGAAAAATCTGGACTTGGGATTTTTTTTAGAGGTTCAGTTCTGTTTCTGCCTCTTCATTTACCTGCTTAATTAACTCAGTGGTCAGTGCTCTTTTCTGTGGTCCCTACGTGTTCTGCAGCCTGTCCTCCCCCTTCTGTACCTCAAGTCTAAGCCATATACCACATGTTTCCTTCCTCTTCCTTTCCCCTCTTATCCTATAACATAGTGCTTCCTACTAAGGGAGGAAGACCGGACAGTAGCTAAGTCCTTTCCCTCCTCCAGAGGGATCAGCTAATGCTTATTCTTTCTTCTGGGTCTAACCCAGGCCTCACCTTCCCCTACTTCTTTCAGGCAGAGTTGATCACCCCATCCTTTGGGCCTACCCAACACTTTATTTCTCTATTATAGAACTTATCACACTGTGTGCACCTGTTTACTTGTCTATATTGGACTAGGCCATGAGCACCTCAGTGGCAGGGACAGTCTTCTCACTCATCTCCATATATCTAGGAGTCACACAGGGCTTGGCATTTAGTAGACACCTTAAAGTACTAGGTGAAGGAAGAGGTAAATGAATGAATGAATAAACATAGATATGTAGTGCAAAGAAAGGGAAGGAAGGAAGCTTAGCTGGATGGATGGAGGATTTTGTCAGTAAACAGAGGGAATGTGTGGGTGGGTCCAAGGGCATATTTCATTATAAGTGATGCCCTTGAGAAGGAGTGTGCTTAGGAAGGGAACTTAAGGTTGGGCATGAGGGGCTCCCCCAAATCCTGCCCAGCCCCTTTGGCGTGAATTTTGTGTTTCTGTGTTTTTGGGATTTAGGTATTCAGGAGTCCGAGAGGTACAGCTCAATAGTTCCCTTCTCATCTGCCTTAAATCTCCCCATGACCATCACCCCCAGCATATTTCACCATCAGGCTTTCCCTGGATCTTTGGTCTAGGTTGCAGGGTATTCTACATTGATTGCACCTTCCAGATACCTTGGTATAAAGGTAGTAACTATGCAATTTGAACACATAAAGATTAGAATTTTGGTCTCAATTCTGTCTGCCATTTGTTCCCTTTCCTAAGCCTTTGTGTCCATACCTGTCCCAGGCTGATAATTGTACAATATATCATTATCTGCAGGGAGGACGAATGTGGAAGACCTTGTAAACTAGTAGTTGTTATGATCTGAGTATGTAAGACATCTTCTTGTTGTTCAATCAGTAAGTCGTGTCTGACTCTTTGCGACCCCATGGAATGCAGCAACACCAGACTCTCTTGTCCTTCACTGTCTCCCCGACACCTTAGAAGGAAGGATTCAGATACCCCGGAACCTTGGCTTCACAGCCTTTGTTACTGGAAGCAGAATGATGGTCCAAGTAAGTAGGGTAATGACACGGTTTCTGTTGGTCCTGAGCTGCCTCATCAGGGCCAGGCAGGCGGCAGAGTAGGGAGAACATATTCTGAGTGCTGGAGGCTCCATCTTCCTCTTGAATGCTGTGCCTCGGGGCAAGTTGGCTGGCACTGCCTTGCCTGGCCTTCTCCAGCTCCCCGCATTGTCTGCAGGCTGCACAAAGCCCAGGAGGAGCACCGCACGGTGGAGGTGGAAAAGGTGCACCTGGAGAAGAAGCTGCGCGACGAGATCAACCTTGCCAAGCAGGAAGCCCAGAGGCTGAAGGAGCTGCGGGAGGGAACGGAGAATGAGCGGAGCCGCCAGAAATACGCCGAGGAGGAGTTGGAGCAGGTAGGAGGGTCTACAAATTCCTGGACATCCCGAGGGGCTGGGGTCAAAGGACAGGAGCCAAAGGTCTGGCCAAGAGTAGTGGAAAAGTTGCAAAAATGATCACCGCGGTTGTGAAAGCACAGTGAATAACAGGTGATCAGTTATTCTGTCCCTTTCTAGTTGAGGTATGAACATGTACAGATGGTAAGCATACAGCTGGCATGCTGTACATACGCAGGTACCTGTGTAACCGCCATCCGCGTCAAGGTACAGGATCTCGTAAGCACTCAGAGGGCTCACTCCTGCTTCCCCTTTCTCCCTGTCAGTACTCCACCTGAGAGGCAGCTACAGTCGTAACCTCTAGACCAGATTAGTTTCACCTGGTTTTTAACATCATGTAAATGGCATTATACAGTATGTATTCTTTTGTGTTTGGTTTCTTTCATTGAACATTATGTCTGTGAGAGGCAACCATGTTGTTGCATGTAGTGATAATGAGTTTATTTCTATTGCTGAGTGTTAATCCATTGTATGGATAGACTATAAATTATTTATCCATTCTCCGATTGATAGACCTTTGGGTTGTTTGCAAGTTTTTTTTTTTTTTTTAAACTTCTTTGTGGGCATCACTTATTTCTTTTGGATATGTAACAGGGATTCATATATTTAGTTTTAAGAAACTGGCGATTTTCCAAAATGATTGTACCAATCTGTACTGCCACTAGTGATAGTGTGAGTTCTAGTTGAGTCACAGCCTCAGTATTTTATAGGCATTTTCATTTTATACATTATGATATGGATGTAATGGTATCTTATTGTGATTTTAATTTTAATTTTCCTATTGACCAATAATATTGAATACCTTTTCATAAATTTATTGATGACTTTATTTGGGAATCTTCTAATTTGAAAAAATTGGGATTCAGTTAAAAACATTTCCTAACTTCCACTGTGATTTCTTTTTGACCCATGGTTATTTAAAAGTGTGTTGCCTAATTGTCAAACACTTGGGGACTTTTCTGTTTATCTTTCTCATTGATTTCCAGTTTAACTTTGCTGTGTTCAAAGAACATGTGCTTTGACCACAGGTTCTAGTCCTTTCAAATATGTTGAAACTTGGATGATGTAAGCAGACTACAGAAAACAACTAAAAGGCAAAGAAATGTCAGACTGGATAAAAAAACAAAACCCAACTATATGCTGTTTACAACAGACATGCTTTAGAAATAAGGATACAAAATGGTTAAAAGTAAAAAGATGAGAAAAGATATTAATATATGATAAACACTAAGGAAAATGAAGCAGGGGTAGCTATGTTAATGTCAGACAAAATAGACTTAGAGAAAAAAGTATTACTAGAGACAAAAATGAACATTTCATATAAGATAAATGTGTGAATTAAACAGTAATATATAACAACCTTTAATTTGGATACACCTAATAATATAGTTTAAAATATATGTGTGTGTATATGTGTGTGTGTGTGTGTGTATAAAGCAAAAGTTTAAAAAAACTAAAAGGATAATAGACAAATTCATAATCAAAGTTAGAGATTTTTAGCATCCCTCTCCCAAAAATAAGCAGCCAAAAGTATCAGTAAGGATATAAAAATTTAAACATGATTGATCAGTGTGACCTCGTTGCTCTATACGGAGCATTTACCCAACAACCGCAGAAGACACATTCACTGTGGTGTTTGCGTGTTGCTTCTGCTCCAGTCTCGCCTCTCCCTCTGGGTATCCAGTATTTATGTTGGACCTTTTAACTCTATTCCACGTGTCTCTTATGCTTAGTTCTGTTCTTTTTTTCCTCCCTCTGTGCTTTGGTTTGGTTATTTTATATTAATCTGTCTTTGATTTCCCTAATCCTATATTTTGCTAAGAACATTGTGGTATTTAGCTCATACAGTGGAATCCTACTCTCAGATAATGTATTTTTCTAGAATGCCCATTTTATTCTTTTATTGATTCTGTTCCCTGTCCAGAATTTTCCCATATTTTTCTTTAACATTTTAGTCATAGTTGTCTTAAAGTCCTTGACAGGTAACTCTTAACATCTGGATCATTTGTGGGACTGCTTGTTTTTCTTCTTGCTTATTACTTCTATTTGCCTGCCTTTCTTCATGTCTAGTAATTTAGTAAATGCTGGATAGTGTGCACAAAGAATAATAGAGGCCACAGATGATTTTCATCTTCTATCAGATATAGGGTTTAGTTAGGTATGCTGGGTGAGGATCTGGTCATCTCAAGCCAATGAGAGACTGAAATGTGTCGGAACTGGGTTATAGTTTAGTAAGAGTTGGTCCAAGCCTCATTTGTCCCTGTTTCTCAGCATTCCGCTTCCTGACTTTTTATTGAGATCTGGTGAATTTATTTCTCCCTAGTCCTGAATGACTATAAGATTCATTTCTGCCCCTTGGACATTTTTAAGTTAGCTCTTTGGCCTCCTACTCCTCATAACTTCAAAGTTTTGCAGCTCTCTTGAGGAGAAGACTGACTGTGTGCTTGAGGCAGATCCCTTCTTTCTTGCAATGCCTTGTCTCCTAAGCATTGTGACATTATGGGAGATTTTATTCCACTCTTTGGCCTATTCTCTTGCACAGCCCCAGAGTGCAGTAAATGCTCAGTAAAGAAAATGGATGTGTCTGTCTCTCTCTCTTTACCTGGGATCCCCCTGTTCCCTGTTTTGTAATTGTTTCTCTCATTACACAGTTTTTAAGCCTGTTTGACCAGCCCTTCCATGTGCCTCCACACCTGTCTTACTTCCTTCTGCTTGCTCTCTCTTCTCTCTCCATTCTCCCCTTAGCTGATCCCAATCCTTCAACTGCTTTTAATGTGGAACTTGATCCTACATTTCCAGGCTCAGTGTGTTAGTCGCTAAGGTGTCTGTTCCTCATTTTAAATCTGTAAAGCCAGGAGTGGGCTGTTTTCTAGTTTCCTTTTCAAGGAACAAAAATCCAGTGAAGCTTGGTCCTCTCACGGGCTCTCAGAGGAATGAAGGTGTTTTGTCCTTAGCTAAGGCCCTCCTGGTCTATATTAGGCTCAGGGGAGGACCCCAGACTTACTGTGGGATGCTTCCCCATGGGCTAAAGTTGGACATTAGACTGCTCTCAATCCCCTTTCTCTGGAATTCTGAGCAGTGAAAAGTCAGTGTTCAGATGGGGGAGCTGGGGATTGTTTATACTGGTAGCCTGGGTGAGATAGAAGGAATTTAGCATATATAATGGGTTCTGTATGCACAGTACTTTCCAGACCTTTCATATTTAAGTGCTTTGTGGCCATCTGCTTCATTTTATGCTCCTTGCTTAGAAGTCAGTGAGGAGATGTCTGCTTATACATTGGTCCTTTCTTGGCCTCTGTCGGCAACACCCATGTTAGGTGTAAGCTTGCTTGTTTTCTTGCCTTGTAGAGAGTGCCCATTACAGCCTACCCACCCTGATCAATGAGGGAATCACAAAGTCTCTGGGCTAGAAGAGCCTTTGGAGAGTATTCAGGCCAGTTGCCCTCTGGAGTAGCAATCATTTTGAAGGTCTTTCTGACATGAGCTCTTTCCATACCTCTCAGGATAGGGAGCTCACTCCCTCCTAAGATCATCACTTTGCTTACAGTTTGGATTTGCCTGGGACAAGGCCTTACACCAAGCGAGATCTGCTTTAGGAAGCACATGGTCACACAGCCAGTTGAGTGACAGACCAGGGACCAGGTCAGATTTCCAGACTCCCACCCAAGTGCTTTTCTTGCCACATTGTGAGGGCTTGGGTCCAAGAATAGACCCCAGCTCTCAGAAAGAAGAGGATTCACTGAGATAACCTGTACCTCATGAGAGCAGGGGAGATTGCTGAGATTGGCTGTATGAGCAGGAGAAGTGACTAATATGTGAGAAAAGAATCCTCTAGTCTGGCAGCAAAAAATAAATAAGTAAATAAAAGAAAGGAAAAAAGTCTCCATTTGACTTCTGGTTGACACTACTAAATATATTGACCTTGAGTAGGTTACTTTCCTTCTCCAAGCTTGGTTTCTTATGTATAAAATACAGAAAATAATCCTTGCCCTTTCTCCCTCTTGTGAGAGTGGTGAAGCTCAGATGAGATGGAAGAAAAGAAGGCTGATGTATCATATGGAGGCATTGGAGAAGGCCTTGCTAATAGTAAGGACTCATATCCTCTTGGCTCACAGGTACGGGAGGCCTTGAGGAAAGCAGAGAAGGAGCTGGAATCGCATAGCTCATGGTATGCTCCAGAGGCCCTTCAGAAGTGGCTGCAGCTGACCCATGAGGTGGAGGTGCAGTACTACAACATCAAGAAGCAAAATGCCGAGAAGCAGCTGCTGGTGGCCAAGGAGGGGGTGAGACGTGCCCTTTTGCTGCACTCTTCTCTCCTCCTTGCCTCACCCCCTTCACTTGCCCTTTTTCCTCTTCTCTGCCTCTCTATATCCCTCTGTTGGACAAAGAGACATCCTGGTGTTGGGTTTTGTTTCTTTTCCTGATGCGCAGTTTCTAATAATGTCCTCAAGCTTCTGGAGAAGGGAACTAGGGTCAGGGCTACTCCCACCTGCCTTCTGGGAAAGATGAAGTGGAGGCAGGTAGAGGGAAGTCTCTGCCAGCCCAGACTGACACAGGGACAGACTGCTCCTGGAGTCAGGATCCCTCGGCTCCTCTCATTGCTTCTGTTTTCTTTCTTTCTCTACTCTTTCCTCTCCCGTTGGCTTCCATTTTTCTTTCCCATATTCTGTTTTTCTCATGCCACCTAAACTGTGCTAGCAGGAGGGGGAGCCAGCCACAAAATAATGTTTTTCATTTTTCCAACCTCTACTCCCTGCTCTTTTTAAGCTGAGGGCCTCATCTTTGCAGGCTGAGAAGATAAAAAAGAAGAGAAACACACTCTTTGGCACCTTCCACGTGGCCCACAGCTCTTCCCTGGATGATGTGGATCACAAAATCTTAACAGCTAAGTAAGTCACACCTGCTGCCCAGCTCTGGCGATGTCCATCCCATCCTCAGAGTTGGAGGGTATCCAGGGCCTCCAGTCCCGATTCTGTTTCTTCACTGGAAGAGGTACAGCTCTGGTCTCCTGCCTCAGCCCTTAACTACCTCCCACACTGCTCTTAAGTCTATGATTTAAGTGTGCTTCTTACATACACATACCGCCCCACCGCCCCCCTCCTCCGACCCTGCCCCTGCAACTTGTTCCTCTGAGAAGATGACTCCTTTCTCCTGGGGCTTAGGCCCAGCCCATGCCTTCCATTTTCTTTCTTCTCTCCTCAGGCAAGCTCTGAGCGAGGTGACAGCAGCACTGAGGGAGCGTCTGCACCGCTGGCAACAGATTGAGATCCTCTGTGGCTTCCAGATTGTCAATAACCCTGGCATCCATTCCCTGGTGGCTGCCCTCAACATAGACCCCAGCTGGATGGGTAGTACGCGCCCCAACCCTGCCCACTTCATCATGACCGACGACGTGGATGACATGGATGAGGAGATTGTGTCACCCTTGTCCATGCAGTGTAGGTGACCTCTTGGATAGGGATGAGGGAAGGGGGCTTTGATGTGCAGATTGAGAAGTCTGCCGGTCTCTGCCGTGCTTAAGCCAAATATGGGGCAGAAGCCAAGATGGTTTAACTCATTACCTTAGTTCATAAAGCACAACCTGCATCAAGGTATTCCTTTACAGTTGTCCTGTTAGTGGTTTTCCCTTGCTATATGCTCCATCTGCCCTATGGGTCTATTGTGTTAAGTGTGTCTCCCTCACTCTTTGTGTTTTTTTAATCCTTTTATTCTCCTTCCCTCCCTTCCGTTCCTATCTACCTTTATAAAAATAATCTCCTTTAGTGATTCATAACATAAAAATGGCATTCATTTTGACCGTTGCTTTTACTTGTTTTAGTTTTATATTCCTTATTTTTAATTGCTAAGTAGATAAACGATGTTTCTTTCTGTTTTTTCACCTGAGGTCCCCAGAAGCAATAGTCCCTTATGGTGATAAAGCCCCAAATCCTCCAAGCCAGAAAGACATTCTTGTCCAGGAGGGATCTCCTGCATAAGCATGTCGGGCTTTCCACCTGAACTTGGCCATCCCCGCCCCCCCACCTCTGTCCTGGGTCTTCCCTTTCCCCGTTCTTCTTACGAGTGGTGAGAGCTGAGTAGAGCAGAGTCGAGGGAGACAGCACTCTGGGAATTCTTCAGTGAAGGAAGGGACACACCCCCTACTGACCCGCTGAATTTTTCTCTGGATCAGAGTCTCTTTTAGATAAACAGAATAGACTTTTATGGAAAAGCTCTTGTCCTGGGCCCATATCCCATGCGTGCAGGGGGGATGGCAGAAAGCTGGGCTGGGTTAGGGGCTCACTTTGAGATAGCCAGATCTTTAATCGGGCTGGATTAATCAGGCTGGATGTTTTTGTAAGTTTCTCCAGCCATAGTTTGCCTCTGGCCAAGCCTCTTCTTTCTGTGGACTGATGCCTTGCAAGGCTTTCATCAAAGGCCCAACAAGGTTAAGGTCACTAGCAGGTAGAACTTGATTTTGACGTATTACTCTAAAGACTCCTGTGTTCTCCGGGTTGGGAGGGACCTTCATGAGCCCTGAGTCACCCCCTCCTTGCCCCCGGCCCTTCCCTTACCCCACGGGGGCAGGGTGAAGCCCTCGGTGAATCCGATTCTCTTCTCCTTTCGGCCTGGTTGTTGGACCCTAGATGCTGCCTGGCTGATGGGGCGTAGGTTCAGTGACCGCTCTCTCTGCTCAGCATCCGCCGGCTCAGACGATCAGTCCCTCTGGAAATACCCGGGTTTGAGGAGCCCCTTTGGGGCTTTTGTTTTTCCGACTTTGGGGACTAAACCAGCACTCCCACCCCACGGGCCCCTTGTCCTGCCTGCATCACTCCCATGCCTGTTCCCTCTGTTCCCTCACTGCAGTCCCTACTAACTTCAGGGAAGGGTTCGGGGGTGAGGAGAATCAGCCTGCTCAGCTGAGGCCTGGAGAGGGAACAGCCGTGGTGATGGAAGGCTTCGGCTTCTCCTTTCAGCCCACCTCCACTGATGTCCCAGTGGCCCTTCATCTGGCTGGGCTGAGATGGAAAGAAGGAACGAGAGAGCCTCCTCCTCCTTTCTCTTTCTCTGCTTCCCCTGCTGTCTCTCTTTGTCCATCCCTGTTTCACGTTTCCTCTTCCCCTTAAGCTGCCCTTTCATGTCTTGAAAGCCACCAGCCATTTAGAGGCCCTACCTCGCTAGCTCTCCATCACCGTGGAACTGTGCTGTCTTCCTGGTGGCCCTTCCAGGCTTCTGCCATCTGTGTAACTTGGCCCTTTCTCCCATCTTTAGGGAGAAGGCAGAGAGGCCCATCTATCAGGGCAGAGGAGGAAAAAACAAAGGTGTGAATTCCATTTTCAACTGGAGCTGGCAGTGAGCCCAAGAGGGATGCTCTAGCACGTCTCTAAGTTACCTGGTACCCATATACCCCTTCTCTGGGCATGGTGGCCACCATCTTCTAAGAGCCTGATTTGCAGCATTGATCCAAGAGCTGGTTCTTTGTTGTGTAAATGCTTATTTGAGGAAGTTTGGAAAGTAAAAAGAGTAAATATGGGCTTTAAAAGGCACCTGTAGTTCCCACCATATTTGAGCAGTCTTTTGTTTGTGAATTTTTAAGTAATTTTTTATGTAGTCAAGATAATGATAACCACTGTCATTTACTGAGTGCCATGAACTGTGTCAGGTACTTTAAAAATATTATCTTGAAGCCTCACAACATCTCTGCAGGATTTTATAAATTAGGAATTAAAATAGGGAAGTAAGTTACTCAAAGTCACAGCTAGAAAAAAATAGAAAGACCTGGTTTCAAACTCTTGTCTTTTGTATCCTATTGCTCAAGGTATTCCTTGTACATGAAAATCTGTATCCTTTTGTTTCCCCTGAGCATTTTAATAGGCCTTTTTCTGTGTTTTAAAAGTCTTCTCAAGCAGCACTTTTTTTTGGTTGCACTGCAAGTCTTACGGGATCTTAGTTTCCCAGGGGTTGAAGCTGAGTCCTGGCAGTGAAAGTGTCAAGTCCTAACCACTGGACCACCAGGGAATTCTCATAAGTAGCATTTTTAATAGCTGTATAACCTTCCAGTAACTGGATGTGTTATCATTTTCCTGTTGTTCCACCTTTATTTTTGCTTTCATATGATTATGAATAAAGGTATGATGAACATATTTATGTATAAATCCTTTTCTGAATTGTGAATATTTCCCAACTTTGGCTTTCTAAAAAGGCTGGTTCTTTGTGCCCTCCCGGACCTTGTCCCAAACCCCTGTCCTACCCCATCCTGCCTGTGTCCTCCCACTAACTGCCTTACCATCTCCCTTCTTAGCAATGTTGGCCCTAGGTCTTCTTCCATTGGAATTGCCATTGAAATTGACCTGGGCACCTCATTTTCAACTGGCCCCTCCTTTAGGATCCCTGGTGGGAGGTTCTTGGGAGGCGGTGCCCCATTCTCCAGACTGGGGACCGAAGGCCCAGAGTGGTCTCCAGCAAGCATCTCTCCACAGGCAAACTTGCTTCCCGGCCAGCCCAGAGCAGGTGGCCCTTCCTCACACTCTCTTCTCTCTCCTTGCAGCTCCCAGCCTGCAGACCAGTGTCCGGCAGCGCCTGACGGAGCCGCAGCATGGCCTGGGGTCTCAGAGGTTGGTAGAGGGCGAGGCTGGCCACTTCTTGACAAGCCGGGTCTCTCTGCGGCGAATGCGCAGCCTTTCATCTGGACAGTCTTTCAGTTCTGAAGGCCTCGGGACCAGCGCTCCACCTGCCTCTGCTTCTTCTTCCTGCTCCTCTGCCACCACCACTACCACCACCACCACCTCCATCACCACCGTCCATGTCCACCCTGTCTATTACCACCACAGCACTTCCTATTTCCTCCAGATGGAGCCCTACCCTGACCCACCCCCTTCTGACAGCACCGCTGTGATGCCTTGGCACTCAGAGAGCTTGGGGTATCAGCTGTCTCTCTTCTCTCCCCTTCTTCCCGTCCGTGCCTCTCTGCTGCCTTTACCTTGGCCTTTGCCTGCTGGCTGCTGCTTGGTGGGCTGTGGGGGCTGTGCAATGGGGTACCTTCTCCTTGTCCTGTCTTTTCCCAGCCTGGGACCCCTCCTTGAGGTCAGCCTAATGCCCTACACCTTTCTTTCCTTCTCTCCTTGGGGTTTGCTGACTCTAAAATGAGTAACAGACCCCCTCCCTCACGGTCCTATAGCACTTTGGCCTAAACTTTCACATCCGTTATCTCAGTGGAGTCCTCACTTCTTTATCCCCTCAGCAAACATTTATGGATACCTACTCTCTGCCAGACTGCTGGGCATGGGGATTCGTAGATGATAAGATACAATCTCAGCCATCAAGAATTATGGTCTGGTCTGGGAGAGGTACATAAATGATTCTGGAACAGTTGATAAGTGCTATGGGGGTGTTGAAGAGGGAATGACTAACAGTGTGAACCTGGGTGGAACGCTTCACAAAAGAGATGACATTTGTGCCAACAACCTGTGTGCAGGAAAAGGAGACTGGGTATTCTAGGCAGAGGGAACACATATATAGGCTTGGAAGTTCATGAGAATCTGATCTATGTGTGGTTAGAACATTGGCTATATGTTGATGGGACAGAGTAGCAAAGGAGGCTAGAATGATGCAGGGCTCTGAAAGGCTAGGAGCTTTGGCTATTACCCTTTAAGAGACAGAGAACTTCCAAGGGGCTTTTAGAAGGAAGTGAATTGGTCATATTTGCATTTTAGAAATAAAATTTTATAGCCTGTATAAAGGAAAGAATGGGGATACTAGAGGAACTTGAAAGTCACTGTAGTAGGCCACCAGGGGAGGTAATGAGGTTTGGGGGTAAAAACAAGAGTATTAATTTGGTAACTGACTTTGAGGGGTGGAGGAGAAGGAGGCATCTAGGATGATGCCCAGGTTTCTAGCTTGGGTGACAGGAAAATGTAGTACCTTTCGTAAAATTACTCTTCAGAAGGGAGGAGGAAACAGATTTAAGGATTTTGGACAAGCTAGGTTTATGTCAGGCAGGCATGAAAACACTCCTGTTCAGAGAAGGAGTTAAGATTGTGCAGGTTAAGTAATTTTCCCCAGGTCCCAAAGCTAATGAGGAGCAGAACACAGACTAGGACTTGGCTTTCCATTCCAGGATGCTGTTAGTTATGTTTGGGCTTCCACAAGGTCTCAGTAAGTGAACTGTGTAAGGACTGATGACAGGCTTTCTCCCACAGCTTCAGGGACTTGCCCTGCTCACACCTCAAGGTGACAGGTTATGGTAAGAGATAGTAGCCTTGACCCTGCCTGAAGAAGCTTAGAGGACCCTCAGAAAGACCTTCAGAAAGCACCTCTCATCTCTGAAGTTGTGACCACGGTTTAGTCCTGGCCTCTGAACTGCAGCTTACCCTGTTGCTTCCTTTTGGTTCTGCGTCACTCTGGATACCAGTCTTTCTAGCTCTGCCCCTCGGACTCTGGATGGTTATCCTTGAAGTCTGTTCCTTTCTCTTTCACAAAAGGACAGCCTTTCCTAGTGTTATCACTCAGCAGAGTTGCTCATTTTCATCCTCATCCTCATTTTCATCAAGAAGCCTAGGCAGGGAGACTGCCCTTCCCAGTACAGATGGACAGGATCAAAGTGGTTTGGGGGAACTAGAGGACGCTGTGAATCTCATGCTCAAAGGCCCAAAGTGGGCGGGGGGAAGGGGAGGAGTACCTGCGTCCGCCTGGCCTGTTCACTACTGAATTTTCTTTCGCACCATGCATCAGAGGATCATCTCTAAAGGCAAACAGGCTCTCTAGTAAGGTTAGTAGCTTGGGACGGGAGCCCAAGGCAGCCCAGCCTTTGGGGAGGGACACCCCTGCCCTGAATTGTCTCAGAGATTCAGGGAGGGAAAGTGAGCTTGCTCAGCGGGCCCTTTCCCTCACATGTCCACCCAGGCTTCCTCCTAGGTTCTTTTCTTGCTTTGGAAGCCTCAGCTTTTGTTGATGATGGAGGCATGGAGGGCTGGGAATCATGACCAAATGGGGCAGTAGGCCAGGAGGAGTGAGTCTGAGTGGACCCCAACCTCTTGACCTCTCTTCCTTCCTTGGCACTGAAAAGGCAGTCTCCTAGAATCCTCACCTCCTCAGTCTAGAAGGCCCCTTGTCCCAGTGTGACTGCTCCCCAGAATTTCCTTGGCTCCTTGCTCAGCGGTTGATGTGTGTGTGGAAAAGGCAGGGTGTGGAGAGGATCATCTTTGGACTTAAGAGAAACAAGGACATATTTAGACAGAAGTGAGGGCACCATCAGAAATATGAAAGCAAGTGGGAGACACTTGGTAAAATACTAAAGTAGGTGGCTGGAACAGTGTTTGGAATGGAAGTTGGAGCTGAGATTGTTCTCTGCTGTTCCATGTCTCCAGGAAGGTACTGGCCCACAGAGTGGCTGCTTGGTTAATTGTTTCCTACTGAGAATTAAACTATAATAACTATTAGCTAGCCTCCTGCTTCTGCCTGTTTTTGGAGCCTGGTCCCCTCCCTAATTTTTTACCCACAGCCTTCTCCTGTCTAGGTCCTGCTGTGCTGTCCTCTCCCCTCCCACTCATGACCCTTTCCCTTTAGTTTTCTGACATGGATATTTAAACTTAGCCTTAGCCCTCTCCTCTGCCTCTGCCATGGGGTCTAGGGCCTCTGGGAAAGTGGAAGGATTAAAGGATTGGCAGGGGACTCCTGTATCTACCTTTTTGTCTGTAAGGCAGGAGGGGTGGCATCCAGAATTAGTTCATGGTCTTCTTAGGAATAGCCAGCCCTTTACAGGGTCTCATCTATGCTGGACCACCTCTGTGTGCATGTCCAGTGTGCAGTGCCATGTCCCCATAGCTCAGCCTTGCAAAGAAGCCTCTTGTGAGTGGCCCATGGAAGGGTCTTCCTGCTTGACTGGCCTCATCATCTTCATTCCCACAATTCTTTCTACATTTTCAAGTGCTTTGCCAACATACTTGGGCCTCTAAACAGTCTTGCAAAATAACTGAATTGATGTTATCTTCATTTGGCCAAAATTGAGGACCAGCAAGGTCATATGACTTGTCCAAGGTCACACAGCAAGTCTCAGGCAGAGATGGAAATTGAAATAGACCTTAGGACTTCCAGTGGGCAGCTCTTCTGAACCACTGCTCCTTAAAGGCCAACATCCTGTCTTTCTGCACCTCCATACATTCTCCCTGTCAGCAGAGCTCTGAAAAAGACCCCAGTCTTCCTACTGCCAGCCAACTTTGAACTCCAAAACACTTCTCTGTGATCTTTGAATCCTGAGAAAAGGTTGGAAGAGGCAGCATCTTGGCCTTTCAGGGGGGTGAAGGATTGTTTGCAAGGCTGTTCTAGTCTTTTTCTCCCCAGTCCGGGTCAGGCCCACTGACTGCATGTTTCCCTGTTCCTCGGGGCCTGGCCCAGACTGGATGTGTCCCCGGGTGGGACAGGAGTTATGTATGTTAGCTTAGGGTTGAGTCCTGAGAAGTCTAACCAGCTCTGGAAGCAGAGATTTTGCTGAGGAGGATGCCTGTAGCACTGAAGCCTATGGCTGCATCGGTTTAAGGCCTGGCTATTCATCAGGGGTGGGAGCCAGACCTTAGAAAGCCCTTAGCCAGAGAGTTAATGGTATAATGACGTTTGTTTTTGCTTCTTATCTCTTCTCTCCATCACTTTTCCCTCTTTTCTTTCCCTTGGTCCTCTGTATTTCTACCTGCTTCTCCTTTTGCTCCCCATGTCCCCCCCCGCCCCATATTACTCTTTTCTCCTTATCTCTTCTCCAATCTATCCTATTCCCTATTCCTGCCTCCTCTCTGTGCGTGTCAACTTGCCTCTGTTTCCCATTCTTCCCTCTTTCCCACCTGCTGGTCACCCTATTTTCTCTCTCCTGCCCCTCTCTCCATCCCCATTTTCCTACCCTGCTCTTCTTACATGGTCCCTCTCTCCTCTTCAAATTCCCCCCTGCCCCCCACCCTCTGTGTGTCTCTTTCTTCCTCTCTGACCTGTCTTGCAGGGATTTGACCCATTCCGATTCGGAGTCCTCCCTCCACATGAGTGACCGCCAGCGTCTGGCCCCCAAGCCTCCTCAGATGATCCGTGCTGCAGATGAGGCTCTCAGTGCCATGACCTCCAACGGCAGCCACCGGCTGATTGAGGGGGCCCACCCCGGCTCTCTGGTGGACAAACTGCCTGACAGCCCTGCCCTGGCCAAGAAAGCACTGCTGGCGCTGAACCATGGGCTGGACAAGGCCCACAGCCTGATGGAGCTGAGTTCTCCGGCCCTACCTAGTGGTTCTCCACATTTGGATTCTTCCCGTTCTCACAGCCCAAGTCCCCCAGACCCAGACACGCCATCTCCAGCTGGGGACAGCCGAGCCCTCCAGGCTAGCCGAAATACACGTATCCCCCACCTGGCTGGCAAGAAGGCTGCGGCTGAGGAGGATAATGGCTCCATTGGCGAGGAGACAGACTCCAGCCCAGGCCGGAAGAAGTTTCCCCTCAAAATCTTTAAGAAGCCTCTTAAGAAATAGGCAGGATGGGCGTGGCAGTGGTGGGACAACTTGTCCTTCCCTGGTCTTCTGCTTCCCCTCCCCTCCCTTCCAAGATACCTGGCTCCCAGCACAGGGCCTGGGAGGGGCTGGCTCCGGGGCCTGGGCACTGTACATACCTGCCCCCCACGTCCTTGGGTCCCTCAGCATTATTTATTAACTGACCACCATGGCCTGCCTCCTTCCCAACCACGGGCTGCTGCTGCACTCCCTCTCCACTTCAGTGCATGTCTTAGTTGCTGTCCCCTCAGCTCCCAGCTCCACCTCTGGGGTTCAGCTTCTGTGTCTCTGCTGTCCCAGTTTTGAGGTTTGGTTTCTTGTTACTCTCTATCTCCTGCTTTCAGGCTTCTCCCTCCCACCACTCCCCACCTTCCCCTAGCAGCTAGCAGGGGAGAAAGGGGGAGTAACTTCTGACACCTGTGCCTCAGATCTCTTCCACCCTCTGCACCCCGCCCCCCCCCCCCCACCCCCGACGATGGTTCTCTTTGCCCCAGACTGGGGCCTAGGACCTAATATTTGAGGTTTGTTCTCTGAAAGTGTGGTGGGCCAGAGGTAACCTCGGGTTGGAGCTTACTAGGACTCCAGGGGTCCATGGGGGAGTAAAACCAGTTCCCAGAGAGCAAGTCACTAGGGTTTTGAAGAGAGGCTAGGCTCAGGGATAGATTGGAAGCAGCTTCTAGTCTGAAGATGAGTAGGAGCCAGAGATGTGGGCTACAAGGCAGTCACCTTTTCTCTCTTCTCTCACCCACACCTGCTTCTCTCTTATCCCCACTGCCCCACACTGCAGGAGGGTTTGTCTGTAAGAGATGCTGCCCAAATGCTCCCCAAGCATCATTACTCCTAAGGCTCAGGAACATTCGGCTCCCCAACCATAGGAGCCTCAGCTATGATAGAGGGCTCTAATGGGGCCCCGAAGCTGTTGGGCAGAGTGTTGTCACATTTGAACCAAAAGACATTTTAAAATTGAAAAATGAAATCTCCTGAATTTCCCAAGTGCCTGCACCACATACTCCCCCTGTCAGACCCGTGTTCATGTTACTGCATAGCCTGGGCCAGAGGCTCAAGGACACAGCCGGTTTAGGGACAGGGTGGCTGAGGAAGCTGGTGTAGGTCAAGGTGGCTGTGTGACCGCTTCCCCCTCACCCTTCCCACCCTCTAGACAACTCTCTCCCTTACCTGTTTTTGCTATGGCTGTAAAGGTATTTTCCCTCTGCCCCACTCCCTGCCATCTTTACTCTGGGATCCTATTTTGGGCCTGGGGTGGGGGCACCTGGGGCTGGTCTTAGGAGGTTCTAGGCTGCAGACTGCCTTGTACCCCCTGGACAGCCTCACATGGGTTTTTCTGTGTTATTTCATAAGGCTCTCTGAAGTCCAATAAAGCATGTAGGAGATTTTAACCTCTGCTGGCTTTGACTCTCATTGTGTTCCCTGTGCTCTGTGGCATAGCAGATAGGATGAAGGGACGTTTCTCTTCTGCCAAGGGAAAATGAAACTCTAATACCTTACCCAAAACTCTCTGGTGGGGTTACCAGATGAAATACAGGATACTCAGTTACATGTGAATATTAGACAAATAACTTTTTAAAAATATAATTATGTCCTATGAAATGTTGGGGATAAATTTTTATTAGCTTAACCTGGCAACCCTACCTCTAGGCTATTTGATCCTATCATATAGCTTCACTGATCACCTATGACTTTTAGAATTATAGGCATATCTCATTTTATTGCACTTTGCAAGTATTGCACTTTTTACAAATTGAAGATTTGTGGCAAGGGAGTCTTATTTTTTTCCTAACAGCATTTACTCACTTCCTGTTTCTGTGTCACATTTGGTAATTCTTGCAGTAGTTCAAACCTTCCACCTGCAAAAATATTACCACTGCTGATGGCTTAGATGGTGGTTAATGTTTTTTAGCAGAAATGTATTTTTTTTATTAAACTGTGCACTTTTTTTAGACAATGCTATTGCACACATAAAAGACTACAGTATAGTGTAAACATAACTTTTATATGCACTGGGAAACCAAAAATTTTGTGACTTGCTTTAGCATGATATTTGCTATATTGCAGTGGTCTGGAACTGAAACCATTTGGTGTCATTTCAGGGGGCTCTTTAGAACTCCTGGTGCTTTATGTCTCAGTGCAGAAAGAACTCAGCAAGAGGCAAAGTGATATATAAGAGGTGATTTATTAGAATAGGATGCTTGTGAGGCTTACAAGCTGGTGAGGGGGGTGCCATGCCCCAATAATTTACTGGGCTACAGTTATAATCAAAGGAAAAGCGGGGAGGAGAAGAACTTCTTTGTCTTTCTTGAGTAGACATCATTAGCTCCTCCTCCAAGTTGAGCAGGGGAGTGTTTTCCAACACAGTCAAGCTAGGTCCATAATTTTTTTTTTTTTTTAATGTGTGCAGAGAGCATGTCCTACGGATCATTAACTTACTGAGCTCATGGGGCAGGATGTGGGGCTCATGCCATCATTGTTTGTTTGGGGACATGTCTCATGCTTGTGTTGCATGGTTTTGTTGCTAAGCAAGTCTGCTTTCTTGAGTAATCATTAACTTATAGGGGTCTCCCATAATTATTCTACTTACAATCCCCTAGTGGGATTAACTAATGACCTATTTTGTCCCTTTACTCTGTCCCTATGAGAACCAAATCACCAATATCTTTGAGGTATTGCTATGCCTCACGGGAACCTTGGGATCACCTTGATGGCAATAAGGAACCAATGAAAGGTTTTACAGTGGAGAATGCCACATGAGATTTCATAAAAATTAGTTTGCCTAGCCCAAAGCTGAAGGTTCTACATCAGACATGTGTGTCATGTCTCACCTATGCTTACTCCCCACGTTTGGTCACCAAGTCCTGTCCATTCTACCTCTCCAAGGCCTTACTGCTGACTCTATCTCTGCCACCACCCACTTGATAATTCTAAAAGCAAACGGATCATAGCCTTGCCCACTCAAACTCTGCGAACGCTTGCTCCCATTTCTATCAGGATAAAATTCAAAGGCTCTTCCTTGGCAGAGCAAGTCTCTCTCCCAACCGGACTCAGGCCCACCTAAGAAGGGTCTGGAGCTCCCAGCCTCCGTCTACGTATCTCTGGCTAGAGCCCACCTCAGACGGCAGTTTTGGGTTATCATAATATAACAACCATCAAGACAAGAAAAAGTTGATGGTTAGAGTTTTGCTATTTCCAATGCACTAAAACCTTCTCGACCCCTGCGGGAACTGCCGGCAAGAAGGGCGGGGCAAGACCGGGCCGGGCAAGACCTGGAGGGCTGGGCCCCGGATTCCGCTGTGCCCACATCCAACATGGCGGCGGGATGTATGCGTTCCCGCCAGGCACGTTCACTCCCAACGGTGCCGTAGGAGAGGCGCCATTTCCCCGGTCCTGCCCACACTCAACATGGCGGTTGTGGGGCCAGGCCGATTCTGCTACGCTAGCCCTGCTCACCGGCCGCGGCGCTGGCTGCGTCGCGTGACGTCACTCGAGCTTGGTCGCGCTGCTTTTGCGTCGCGGCTGGCGGGAGCGGGAAGGGGATTCGGATTGCCTTCCTCTGCTCTGTGGAGGAAAGTGCTCTCTGGTCCTAATTCCAGGCCCTGCACCCGAGCAAACCTTCAAGCCTGACCCTCCGTGCTTGGCCACCTTCTCGATCGCACCGGAGCCTCAGAGCTGCAGTCTCGTGTCGCATCTTTTACAGCCTCAGTTACTAGCTGCGATGCATGTGATCAAGCGAGGTGAGAGGCCGGGGAGGGGGCGGCGGGTGAGGGACGCGGGCTGCCGCGCCCAGCAGTTAGCCGCGCCCGCCCGCCTCTGCCGCTTCCCGCGCTACCGGCAGCGGTTTCCCGCCCTGTCAGCTGCTTGGCCTCCTGCCCTTTGGTCAGTCTGACCCAACTCCCCTCCGAGCGTTAATCTGCACCGCTCGACTCTGTCATCCAGCCGCTTTTCTAAAGAGTAGTAACACCTTTCCCTTAGTGAGTTGTAACTGTGTGCGCCCAGCACTTTGCAGGCGGCACTTTATTCCTCTCCGCGAGCCCCTGAGGTAGGGGTTATTAGCTGCGTTTCGCGCAGAGAGAGGCTTCGGGACTGCACGGTCACCCAGTTAGATGCTGGTGATGCCGGACTTCGAACCCGTAGCCAACAACAGTTCTATTGTTGTTGGTCACAACAATAAAAAAAGCTTGGTCACCTGTCCTAGCCTAGGCCCGGGAGAAGCTAGGTAATCAGGGGCTCTGCATTCTACACGGGCACCTACCAGCTTCCTGATCTCTTTTTGTGGGGTGAAAAAGTCAGTCTCAGACACAGACATCTCCACAGAGTTGTCGCTGCGTGTTTCCGTTGTTGGGAAGAGTAGTCCCAGAGGAGTTTGGGATCGGGACTAGTTGGCTTTACCTTTGATAGGAAGAGATAGGGAATTAGAGTAGGGTGGCCGAGACATCTTCTGACAGGGTGGGGACCGGGAAGAGCCTTGTGTTCTTCCTCGACACATCTTCCGTTAGACTTGCTGAGGACTTCCTTTGTGTCAGTCCTTTGCTTGATTCTGTGAAATTAATGTTAAGAGGAGACAGACTTGCCTCAGGAAGAAAAAAGTTTATAATCAGGTTGGAAAAACAAGAGCAAAGCATACCTTTAACAGAGAACCATATGGGACAGATAGGAACAAGTTTTGAGTCTATTGAATATGCCTCTGTTACAGCATTAAAGTTATTTAAAAATTGTAGGCACTTAGTAAATACTGGTTGACTGACTGTTTTGTTGACTAGGTTGTGAGTGTTTCAAAGATGGGGACTCTATGCCCAAACTTAGTACTGAACCTGCCAGTGAATAGATGCTCCAAAAGTGGATGAGATAATTATTAGGTTGGTGCAGAGGTAATTGCGGTTTTACATTTTTGAACTTTGCTGTTTTAGTATTGGAATACATTCTTAAATAAATGTGGTTATGTTATACATCATTTTAATGCATATTTCTCACTTTGTGCTTTTTTTGCTGAGGATTATTTGCTGTTTTTTAAACTATAGAAATGATGTTAGACAAAAATTTGAGCGATTTTTTTTAGTTCAAAATGGGTTGTAAAGCAGCAAAGACAGCTTGCAACATCAACAACGCTTTTGGCCCAGGAACTGCTAATGAATGTACAGTGCAGTGGTGGTTAAAGAAGTTTTGCAAAGAGAACCTTGAAGATGAGTGTAGTGGTCAGCCATTGGAAGTTGATGACAATTGAGAGCCATCATCGAAGCTGATCCTCTTAGACAACCACTCAAGAAGTTGCTGAAGAACTCAAAGTTGGCCATTTTGTTGTCGTTTGGCATTTGAAGCAAATCTTGAGCTGACCAAAAATTTAAAAAAAAATCATTCTGAAGTGTCATCTTCTCTTATTCTACACAACAATGACCATTTCTCGATCAGACTGTGAAATGTGATGAAAAGATTTTTTACGGCAACTGGTGATGACCAGCTCAGTGGTTGAACAGAGAAGACGCTCCAAAGCCAAACTTGCACCAGAAAATGGTCATGGTCACTATTCGGTGATCTGCTGCTGATCTGGTGCACTATAGCTTTCTGAATCTTGGTGAAACCATTACATCTGAGAAGTATGCTCAGCAAATGAATGAGATGCCCCCAAAACTGCAACACCTGCAGCTGGTATTGGTCAACAGAGTGAGCCCAATTCTTCTTCACTATAATGCCTGACTGCATGTCACACGACCAACACTTCAAAAGTTGAATGAATTGGTCTATGAGGCTTTGCCTCATCCACCATTTTTACCTGACCCCTCGCCAACTGACTACCACTTCTTAAAGCATCTTGACAACTTTTTTCAGGCAGAACGCTTCCACAACCTGAGGAGGCAGAAAATGCTTTCCAAGAGTTTGTTGAATCCCAAAGCACAGACTTTTCCACTACAGGAATAAAGGAACTTATTTCTCATTACCAAAAATGTGTTGATTGTAATGGTTCCTATTTTGATTAATAAAGATGTGTTTGAGCCTAGTTATAATGATTTAAAATTTACAGTCCGAAACTGCAGCTACTTTTGTACCAACCTAATACTTTAAGATATAGAATATGATAAGTGTTGTAAGTAGGAAGGTAGTTGATTTGGTTGTAACTAGGTGGTTTACAGCCTAGAGATAGAGTTATGGCCCTTCTTGTCATTAGTATCTTTGAAACATCATTCTCTACATTTCTCTAGTCTCCCATTTTAGCTGTTGAGACCAAAGACCGAAACACATAGTGCACTTTTGTTGGTTGATTCCTTTAAGTGAGGGGGGACAATTCAGTTTTTTTAGACCTTTAGAAAAAGATCTGGAAAGATGAGAAGCTCTTAAGATACATCTGTAACAGATGAATCATAAACTTGTGATCATAAATCTCTAGAGTGGGTAGCACCTCTGTGTTGCATTTTTAACCTTTTGGGTCCACTTTCAAATACTGTGGTTTAAAAAGTACTATCTACAATAAAAGGCACGTCTTATTTTGTTTCTCATTCCTTCAGAGAACATAATTTGATCCAGATGGTTTGCTGCTAGACTGCCAGTAACATTCAGCAAGTCTTGTTCATATACAAAGTTGTACGTAGATTTATTTTATTTTTGATCTTTAATTTGTTTAGGGTATTCTCTCCTCCCCTTATTTTTGGAATGATAGTATAGAAGCAGACTAACACATGCAGTTTTTTCTAATCGTAGTGTAATTATTCAGGAGGGCAACTGCAGTAAACTTAAAATACTTAACTGAATGTACCAATGTCTTGCCAAGCACCATGAGGTTAATAGCAGAGGGAGAAGGCATCTCCATCTTCCATGATCTTAGGGCTCTTAGGGATATAGGAGTAATCTATATGAAAAGTGTTAGATAACAGAAGGGAATAGTAGATGCATTTTTCTTATCTGCTATCTTGTTATTCTTGGTGGGACAGCATCATATTGCTCAAGGAAGTTAAGATTAAAAGTTGCGAACCATTGGAATAAAGGCAATGTAGCCAAGCTGTAAAGTGTGCTTCGGAATTCAGTATAGCGTTTTCAAAACTTTGGGTTGTAACCCACAGTAAAAATTATTTTCCATTATGACTGAGTACACACATGTATATGTAAGTATTTACGTAAAACGGAACCAAACTTTGCAAAATAGTACTTTCTAAAGCACCTATTTGCACTCTGATAATCTCCTCTATTCCAGATCCTCTCTCTCCCTTCCTCTCCCTCTTCCTTCCCATCCTTCCTAATTCCCTTTACAGCCCACTGTGTTATTTTACGATCTGTATGACTACTGTGCTCGGCACTGAGGTTACAGTGGTGAGTAGACAGAAATAGTTCTGGCTTTCAAAGATCTTACAATCAATTGAGAAAAATAGACGAAAACATTAACATAATATGATCAGAATTCTAACATGTAAAATACAGGCTATAGCAGCCCATTCCTTCAATTATTCAGAAAGTATTTACAGTCGTTCCTCAGTATCCATGGGGCATTTGGTTCTAGGACCTGCTGTGGATACCAAAATCCATGTATGCTCAAGTCTCATGGTCATCCCTCAGTCTCTGTGGATTCTTCATGTGCAAATTCCAGTTCACCATCCAGGGCTTCAGCCAACTACAGATCATATACTGTTTATGGATGTGGATTGAGAGGACTGACTATATTAAGCATCTCTTATGCTGGGAACTGTGTTAGGTACTACGGATTCAGCAGTGAACAAAACAAGCTAAATTCCTTTTCTCATTGGAGTTCACATTCTGGTGTGAGTGACAAGAATGAGTTAATTCCAGATAGTGGTTTGTGAAATGGTGGTGGTAAAACAGGGTAATGTGATAAAGATGAATGAGAAGGTAACCTTGGATTGGGTCCTCAGGTAAGGAGGTGACATTTCAACTGAGCTCTGAATAATACTAAGAGCCAGCTGTGTGAAGATATGTGAGCTGAACTTTGTAGGTAGAGGGAATAGAAAGTTCGTATCTTGCAAAGAGGCATATACTTGGTCTTACAGTTTTAGCAAAGTCTCCCTGAAGAGAGGAATTTAAAAAGACAGCTTATACCCAGGAGGAAATCAGACAATTAGTGTTCTAGAGGATTTCACAGGAGGAAGAGGGCAATGTGAGTTACAGTGTTTGGGGCAGGTTTCATGGATGTGGTGAGAGTTGGAGAGTGAATAGGAGTTAGATGTATGGAAAGGCAGAGGAAGGATTTTTGGGCAGAGTAAGGTATAAGCAGTTACATGGATGTGGGAATGGGATGCCTTATTAGGATGTAGGATATTTCACAAGGATCAGTAGAAGAGATGTGGAACCAAATTAAGGAAGGCCTTGTTTGATAGAAGAGGAGGGATTAGTAAGCAGGGATTAGTGATATGATGAAACCAGTTTATGGGTTGAAAAAAAATAATCAAGTGAAATGATAGGCTAGAGAACAGTGGATTACTGATCCTTTAGCCCTTTAGTGTTCCTTCCCTTCCCAGTGTGAATTTAGAGAGTTGCTTTTGTACTTTCTGTCAGTTCCTGATTAATTTGACAGCTGCAGATTTTCAGTTTGCTAATACTGCCTTGTGGTCACCTATCTGCCTAACCAGTTAGTAGAGCATTAAGGGCTCAGTCCTGGTGTGTGCCAGCTAATTTACTCTATTCCAGAGTTAAACAATGCATATGTGAGTCTTTTAGAAAAGGAGAATCACAATGGTAATCAGAAAGAGAAGGGCTATCTTAGTTAATGTATTAGTATTTAAGAAAAACTAACTTCTTTTATTGATGATGGGTTACTAGCAGTATCTTATTGTTCATTATTCTTTATCAAACTTTTGAGAAAGTCCTTGGACCAGCCGGACTTTGTTAGGAAGAAGAAAGAGCTATAGGATATAAATCCAAATCATGAAAGGACTAACTATATAAGATCCATATGTATGTGCTTCCATATCCCCAAAATAAAAAATGAGAGGTTGCCCCTGGAAGATTGTTTTGAGTTACAAGTAGAAAGAAGTACTTCTTTACATGGTATGAAGTAAATTCAAGTCATTAATTACTCTAGGAAAGTATGTAAGCCGTATTTATCATGAAGGTGTTAGGATGGAGACAGGTTTAGAAATCATTTAGCATTCAATAATTATTTGAGTACCTGCTATGTGCTAGGCCTTGAGCTTTGGTCTGGGCACTGGGGAATAAATACATTGATAAATAAGTCATGACAAAATCTTTTTCCTTTTGGAAATTATATTCTAGTGAATGAGTGAAAGAGTCATACAATAAACAAATACCTAGGTGAACTATAGAGCATGTCAGATGATCAGAAGTGCTCTGGAGAAAAATAAAGCATAGAAGGAGGGTAAGAGGGGCAAGGCTGTGTTTGGGGCATTGCAATTTAAAATAGAGTGATTGGGGAAAACCTTATTGAGAAGTTGACGTTGAGCAAAGATCTAATAAAGGTATACATAGTAAGCAGTCAGGGTTGCCAGGGTCAGGTGGGAGAGTAGGAGGTGACGTGGGGGAGGGGGCTCCCAGGGCAGGTTATATAGGATTCTGTGGACTATTATAATGATTTTGACTTTGATTCTGAAACAGATTATAAACCACTCTTGGGAGGGGAGTAATGACATGGTTTTGACTTAAGTTTTAAAGAATAATTATGCCTGTCATTTGGGACAAGGGTTGGGGAGAACAGATCATTTGGGAAATTTATTGCAAGAATCCATCTGATATGTAATGTAAGGGAAGACTTGGTATAGAATCTCTCCTTTTTGAAGATGAAAATATAATCTCTCAATGAATCTCTTTGGGGTCTGAGTCTTTTATCTACAAAATAGCATTTCATTTTGGCCAGTTTAAAAAGTTCACATGCTGATTATGTTTGATTCTGTGGCATTGCTGTGTTAGTAAGTGCTAATACGAATTGTATGGTTTGATTCTTTAGATGGCCGCCAAGAGCGAGTTATGTTCGACAAAATTACATCCCGAATCCAGAAGCTTTGTTATGGACTCAATATGGACTTTGTTGATCCTGTAAGTAAATAGGATTTATATCTTGGGTTGCTTGTTTCATGTGATTCCATTTACTTGTCTCTTATCTTTTCCCCTTCACTCTCTTGCTATATATACATATTCTGGTTTGGTATTCTCTTACAGCCTTGGATGTAAAATGTGAATTTATTGTTTAAAACTTTTTTTATTCTGGGAATTCTCTGACGATCCAGTGATTAGGACTCTGGGCTTTTCACTGCTGTGGCCTGGGTTCAGTTCCTAGTTAGGGAACTAAGATCCCACAAGCCATGTGGCATGGCAAAAAAGCAAAACAAAAAGACAACAAGCAACAAGAAACTCACTTTTTCCCCTAAATTTTGGTCTGTGCTGTGAGTTCTGACTTCTCAGAGAACTATAAAGCTGAGAAAAGAGGAAAACTTGATATTAACATTTCAGTTAGGGGCTTCTTTGTTAGGGAAAAATTTATTTTATTTTTATTTTATTTTATTAGGGAAAAATCTATCATAAAACTGTTTGAAATTGTGGTCATTTGGGTAGAAGTTGGTTTGAAGTTTGCTTTTTTGTTATCCATACAGAAGGGATACATTAAAGTAATATAGAGTTCACAGCCAACCTTTAAATTCAGGAGAGCCATAAGCAAGTTGCTCTGCTTTTCTCCTCAGCTTCTGTAACTCCTCTACTCTAGATCTTCAGCATCTCTTATCTAGACTGCTGTCCGTAGTGGTCTCTAAAATGTCCTCCAGGTCTTCCTCACCTTGCCATCTTCCAATCCAGATTCCACATGACTTTCAAAATGATCTTACTAAATAGAGTCTCTAATAATCTTTTTTCTTAAAACCCATATTGCCCCATCCTTATTTAGATATTTTATCTATATTACTACCCTGAATAGTCATTGAAAGGAGTGATGCTGACACTGAAGCTCCAATACTTTGACCACTTGATTCTAAGAGCTGACTCATTGGAAAAGACCCTGATTCTGGGAAAGATTGAGGGCAGGAGGAGAAGGGGGTAACAAATGATGAGATTGTTGGGTGGTGTCACTGACTCAATGAACATGAGTTTGAGCAAACTCTGGGAGATGGTGAAGGACAGGGATGTCTGGCACGCTGCAGTTCATGGGGTCGCAAAGAGTCGGATATGACTTAGCGACTGAACAACAACAACATCTGTATTACTGTAGCACTTGCACTGGCCTCATAGCTTTAATCACCTAGTATAGAATTTATGTGTTCCTATCCTCCCTAGAATTGTTGGGGAGGTCTGTATCTTGTTCTTGTGATATCCACAATGCTTAACACATACATAATTAGATGCTTGATAAATATTGAATTGACCAAATAGTTGAAAGAAAATAATTTTATACAGCTTTAAGATATATTTATTATCATTTCCCTTTTACATTTAGAA
Source organism: Cervus canadensis (assembly GCF_019320065.1). Classification (NCBI taxonomy): domain Eukaryota; kingdom Metazoa; phylum Chordata; class Mammalia; order Artiodactyla; family Cervidae; genus Cervus; species Cervus canadensis. The sequence goes on along the minus strand of NC_057396.1, from coordinate 46,302,980 downwards.
TACTACACAATAATTAGAATACTAAAATATTAGAGTTGGGACAAACCTGAGAGATCATCTTATTTTATCTCCCTTGTTTTATAGATAAGAAAGGTTCAAAGAGAAGGGGGGTGATTGTACAAATGAGTGAGAGTGTAGGAAGAAGAATATTGGTATCTTGACTAGGTATCTTGACTCCTAGGTGTTCTGTTGCCACTTGCAAACATTTCAGAGTGCAAGGGTGCTGGAGCCAACATGAGCGTTCTAGGATAGATGAACAAATCTGGATGCTTTAAATCTGGAGTGGTTATTAGCACATGGATGTTGTTTTATTCTGAGTTCTGATTACTTGCCTTGTAGCACCAGAAAGTGTATAGAAGACTTCACTACTCTTTTATTGAACATGACTTACCTGCTGAGAAGAAAGTGATCAGGAGAAACTTGAGTTTAGGTCTAACATGTAATTGGGATAAATTTTAAACTAGTAATTACACTTTTTTTTGTTTTTTTGAGAGGGGCATGCTTTGGTCAACTGGGAAATGGCATTCATTTTCTGTTGGATTAATTTTTTTTACCTTTGCAGCCACACAGCTTATGCGACCTTAGTTCCCATCAGGTATTGAACCCCTGCAGCGGAAGCTCGGAGTCCCAGCCACTGGACATTCAGGGAATTCCCTAATCTGTTGTGTTTTTTTTTTAAGACTCAGTAAATACATACATATATACAACTTAGATTGGTGTGCTGCAGTTCATGGGGTTGCAAAGAGCCGGACACAACTGGGTGACTGAACAGCAGTAACACACAACTTAGAATTTGTCTTTCTTGACTTGGGCATTGTGTATTTTAAAAAGGGGTGCCTCTTACAGTATGGTCTTGAAAACAGTGAAATGTAGTGAGGTTGAATGGGATATGGAGCCAGAAGACTTAGACATTAAAAACCCTGGGCAAGTCCCAGTAACCTGGTTCCTCATGTAAAGTGGTGATAATTATAATACCCATCTCACAGGTAATTGTGAAATGTCAGAGAAGATTATGAAAGTTGAGATATTTTGTGAAGTGTTAAGTGAAGTGAAGTGAAAGGCGTTCAGTCATGTCCGACTCTTTGTGACACCACGGACTGTAGCCCACGAGGCTCCTCTGTCCATGGAATTCTCCAGGCAAGAATACTGGAGTGGGTTGCCATGCCTTTCTCCAGGGGATCTTCCTGAGCCAGGGATGGAACCTGCATTGCAGGCAGATTCTTTACTGTCTGAGCTACCAGGGAAGCCATTCACACCAGGGAGGTGTTAAAGGGTAGCCATTAAATTATCTAACGGCTCAGTCCCAATTCTAACTTACAGTTTCATTTCCTTTCACTAGACTGATTAAAGTTTGATTTGTTTGCTTTCCTGTACTTGTCCTTAGGAATAATTGGGGGAAAATAGGTAAGTATATGGCCTGAACAATGATTACATACAGAAAATTTGAATGAAAAATGGGAAAATACTTACAGAAAAATTGGTCTGTTTTCAGCTGTTTCCCTATGTGTCTGTTAATCTTTGTGAAGCTCTACTTAGATTTTAAAACTAACTTCCTTCTTTTTTTTCACTCCTTGCTCCCTTGCCCACTCCCTGCCTCTCTCCCCTCTCTTCTCTCCCTCCCCGCTCCCTCCCTCTTTCCTTCCTTCTTTCTTTGGACGCTTCATTGTATATGTAGTATGCATTTTCTGGCAGCTCTATTCACTTATGAAGTCTCATTACTAAATTTTCCACAGTGTACAATTCTGAAAGATGATTTTTCATAAAAGGAAATTGTCTTTTATTTTTATATAAATTTGATTGTTTTCTTCATTGCTCTTTTAAGGAAGATGTTGGTTCCTGGAAAAGCACAAGTAATTCTTAGCTTTGCTTTTATAGGCTCAGATCACCATGAAAGTAATCCAAGGCTTATACAGTGGGGTCACTACTGTGGAACTGGATACTTTGGCTGCTGAGACAGCTGCAACCTTGACTACTAAGCACCCTGACTATGCCATCCTGGCAGCAAGGATTGCCGTCTCTAACTTGCACAAAGAAACCAAGAAAGTATTCAGTGGTAAGTCTAGAAGAAAAAGAAAGAATTTAGTATTTTCAGAAAATGTATAAGTGAACTAGAATGAAACCTTGAGTATCGAAAGAAAAGTTACATCTTGTTTGAAAAAGGGAACTGTGCAAGTTGGTGGCAGAGGGAGACTAGAACTTCCTGTTTCTCCATGCAGCTCATCTGCTGCGTGGAAAGGTCAATGAAAACTTTTCTTTATCTTTTTGTTCTCTCTCTATTTTTTTGTTTTTTGAAGCCCCTCTTTAGATGCTTGGTGGTGGCGTGGTTGGAAAAAAATAATATTTATTGATAATTCCTAGGTTAAACAAAATGTTACAATCTGTCTTTTGTCACCATTAGTCATCACTCCCATTTTACAGTTCAGAGAATGTGGGCAAAAGAAGGTTAAATAATTTGTTAAGTATATAAAAAGGGATATGTAAGAAGTCAGCTAGTAGACTGAGAGTAGAAATCTTTTGGCTCTCAATTCCAGATCTTTTATGTGGGACTTTAAGCATTATATCTCCCTCTTCAGTAGATTTGTAAGAGTAAAGCTATCAGATCTTCCAAAATTGATCTATGGATTCAAGTCAGTGTCAGAATGCCAGCTTTGTATGTGTCTGTATTATATATAAACGCAGAGGACCAAATATCTGCTATGATGTCTGAAAGAGAGAGAGCTTATTACTCAATGTGCATTTGTAGAAGTAAAATCCTTGAGATGATAGATTTTGAATTTTAGGTTGAGTTTCTGTTTTGTTAGGGTAAAAGAAAACTTGAGATTATAATTTATGCTTTTCTTTATTTTCACCTAAAAAGTCCTTAATGGGGTAAGGTGTGAGAATCATCTGGCAGTCTTTTTCAAACTATAAGAGCATATGCTTACTCCAACTCTAGAAAGTTATTTCTTTAAGGGTTTCCTTATTTTACTTATGTAAGTTTCTGTGTATATTTATATAACATGTATTTGTCCATTGAGCACTCTCTTTGCTAGGTACTAAGGTGAGTTCGGATGAAAGACAGTTGAGAACCAGTGTTTTAAATTGTTAACCTGAGGATTGAATTTGCTGTTAAGTGATTTTGGTATTTTAATTTTCTGTTGTTTTGTTTTTAGATGTAATGGAAGACCTGTTCAACTATATAAACCCACACAATGGCAAACACTCTCCCATGGTGGCCAAGTCAACACTGGATATTGTTTTGGCAAATAAAGATGTATGTATAATACTTTCATGGTGAAAAAATTTTTATAGGGTGTTTTTTTAAGGCAATGAACACATTTTTAAAAATTTAAACACTATGATAAGAGATAGAGGTAAAAAGTAATTCTTCTCTGAATCCCGGTTTTCTTGTCTAGAAAGAATATCACTTTGTCATTTTAAAATGCATTTTTCCCAGAATTGTTCTGTAACACATGGTGTGTGTGCATTTATTTTTCCTTTTAGTGGTAATGTACTGTGCATACTATTCTTTCTAATATTTTTTCACTTACAGGTATATCTTAGAGATAGTTCTTTATTAGCATTTATGAATTTACCTTATTCTTTCTAACACCTGCATAGCATTCTATCCTATAGCCATATCATCATTATATATATGTAAGAATTGCTTTAGTGATGAATATTTGTTTTCTATTTATCGCTGCAGTCAGTATTCTCATATGGTAGTACATTGCTCATAGATGAGTATATTGGTGAGGTAAATCCCTTAAGTGGAATTGCTGAGCTAAAAAGTATGTGCATTCAAAATTTTGGTAGACATTGCCAAACTGACTTCCAAAAAGATTGCTCAGGTTAAATTTTGGAAGATCTTCTTGCTCAGCAACTTAAAGATTATCCATTTGTGTTTCAATTCCTTTCTTAACTACATCCCAAAGGACAGAGGGAAAGATGGGTAGATCCAGCCAGCCCTTTTGCACACAGAATTTATTTACCATGCATATCTGCACAGATTAGAAATCAGTTTTAACTGTAGGTAATAGAGTGATTAGTTGGCTATCTCTAAATATGTATCTGATATTAAAGAGACTGAGAGAAAACTGAGTGAGTTGTTTGTGTATTTGTGTGTATAATCTTGAAGACAGGTGAGAAACAAAAATAAATGATATAAAAAAACCTGTATCTAAAATATACATTTTGATAATCGAGTTTCTCAGTTCTCCGTTAGTCATGCAAAGCCCCTACGTGCCTTGGCAACAAAGATGCCCTTAAAGGTTTAAGAGAAAGAGAGGAATTTTGTATAGATTTTTCTAGTCCTTGGACATGGATCCTTATATGGAAACATTGATAGTATTTTGAAAAATTGGCTCTATGTTCTTCTATCCAAAATGCTTATTTGTACCTAATTGCTTTGTTTTCCTTTAAATGGCTTTATAGCCTACACAAGCTCTGTAGCAATGGCCAGTTCTGCTTTAAAACATCACTGTCACAGTAATATTTTGTTTAAAATCAGTTAAAGGACTATGGATTTGATTAGCCTTAGAATTAATGTAATTGTTTATCATAAATTATGTACAGTTTAAAATGGAAAATAAAGATATGTATTAGTATTTATATGGCTCCAATACTTTTGGATTAATAGCTAATCTAAAAACCTGTTTTAGGATGATAATATAGTCCCTTTTATACTCATATTCTTTCCCTTTTTGTAGATACTGTAAACACAACAGGGAAAGTTTGGAAAGTCACATTTATGTTTTTACTTATGTACAACTTATATGTTTTCGTCTAGTCTTTTAATGTATGTGTTTTTAAACCTAGTTAGGATACTCAATTTATATAATTTTTTTCCTTAACATTAGGCATGGATTTCTATTCTACAACAAAAATACTTAGTGTTATCTCTTGTATCCTGTAACAATTTTAGTTCTGAAATCAGGGCTGAAAGGTAACAAATTTTGTGAAAATAAGTGTAATTATCTTAATTATGGGTTTTTGTTTTTTTTTTTTAAACCTTCATCAGCGCCTGAATTCTGCAATTATCTATGACCGAGATTTCTCTTATAATTACTTTGGCTTTAAGGTAAATAATGGGTTTCAAATAAGTGGGAATTCCTTCTTCAATTAGGAAATATAGGTTTTTGTTTATGTTTTAGTGATATAATTATAAAGGTAGTAATTTGTTGGGAGTTGGGATGGTCCTGAGGGATTAGTGGGGTTAGGATAGTGGTGATTGTTTGAATTAAGGAAAAATAGCTTATTCATTTGCAGTTTTCAAATTTTCCAAATAGTATTTCTGGATACCTGTGGAGTTATGCAGGTAATTTGCCAGAATGATTCAGTATTATTCTGTTTATGCAACAACTATTTATTGAATTCCTACTATGTGCCAAGTGGTTTTCTAGGTACTTTTGTGTTGATAAACAGTGTTATGGGTGATTGAGAATGTGAATGCTGATGTCAGACCACCTAGGTTCAAATCATCGCTTCATTTCTTATTAGCAAGGTGCTTAATCCCTTTGTCCTTCAGTTTTCTCATCTTTAGAGTGGGGATAATAATAAAATTTCAATATCAAATGCTCTTGAAGTTTAAGTGAGTGTGTATATGTTGCTTTGGTCAGTACCTAGCCTGTTATAAGCATTTTATAAATGTTAATGATATGAACCATTATGATATAATGAATACCACAACTTCTGCTATGAACATTATACATATTAATGTAGAGTTGGCTTTTTCCAGAAATTTTTAGGCATTCTTTTCCGAAAAAATAGTGAATTGATAATGTTCTAAGCTAAAACTAGTAAATCTAAATATGATGTTCTTGTCATTTAAGATTATTTTAAAGACTGAGTAGATTTAAATAGTTGCATATTGTGAATGATATATCTACTATGTCTTTAAAAACTATGCTCTGGAAGCTTTTCAGTTGTTTTGCTTTTTCTAGACACTGGAGCGATCCTATTTGTTGAAGATCAATGGGAAGGGTGAGACATGAATGTGTTTGTGTGTTATATTTTCTGTTCATTATATTGAAAATAGAACTTTAAGCTGTTTGTCTTAACATTTCTATTTAAACTCTAACTAACACTTTAAACTTTAGGTTTAGTTTATGAATAATTTTGCTGCTTATTGGTATAAAATTTTTTAAATTGTCTTTTGTTGTTCCTTTTTTTATGCCCAAGTACATATCTCAGCCTAGTTTTCATGTGAAAAATTTCTCTTGTTTTTAGTGGCTGAAAGACCACAGCACATGTTGATGAGGGTATCTGTGGGGATTCACAAAGAAGATATTGATGCTGCTATTGAAACATACAACCTTCTTTCTGAGAAGTGGTTTACCCATGCCTCTCCCACTCTGTTCAATGCTGGTACCAACCGCCCACAGCTTTCTAGGTATGTGTCATCTGTAGTCACTTTTAACATTCTAAAACGCTTTTGACTCGGGAAATAAACCTTGACCTGAAGAAACTAGATAGTTCATCACATAAAAATTAATTTGATAAACATTTAATCATTAAATGAGATTTACTTTCTGGAAAACTCTTATTGCATTGTGGTAAATAAATTGATGAGAGACAAATGCCTGTAGTGAAATTTTAAGCTTGTTTCTGGTGATGGTTGTACAACTCTGTAAATATACTAAAACCCATCAGCTGTACACTTTAAATGGGAAATTGTATGGTATGTGAATTATATCTCAATAAAGTATTTTCTGATAATAATTAGAGGATTCTAATAGTAGTCTGTATGAGAGAGTATGGTATTTTGGGTTAGGGAAGTGAAAGTAGAGATTGAGAGAAGTAGACTGATTCAAGAGATTTGGGAGGTAAAATTGATAGAATTGGTGATTTGAATATGAGTCAAGAGTGGTTCCTGAGTTAAGGGTAAAGTAACAGATTTATTATGGTGTCATTTTCTGAGAAAGGAAACAGTGGAACAGAGTCTGGTAGTTTATTAAAAAAGAAAAAAGCTAATACACCCTAAGCAAGTTGGGTTATCTCAGGAATTCAAGGATATGCTAACATCAAAAAGTGTATTAATGTAATTCACTGCCCTAACATTTTATGTTATTTAGTACTTTCATTAAAAAAATAGCAAAATAGATGTAGAAAATAACTTCCTTTCTTTGGTAAAAGATATCCACTAAAAACTTAGATCTGTTGGACCTCTGTTTTTAGCTTTGTAGTGGAGGCCTGAGCCAGCATTGTAATTGTAAGATAAGAAAAAAATGGTTGGAAATGAGGGAGTGAAACTAATGATTCCTTAAGAGCATCTACAGACAAGTTATTAGAGGTAAAAGGATTTCAGCAGAATGTGTGTGTGTGTGAATTGCTCAGTTGTGTCCAACTGTTTGCAGCCCCGTGTACTATAGCCTGCCAGGCTCTTCTGTCCATGGAATTCTCCAGGCAAAAATACTGGAGTGGGTAGCCATTCCCTTTTCCAGGGGATCGTCCCGACCCAGGGATCAAACCTGGGTCTCCCGCATTGCAGGCAGATTCTTTACCATCTGAGATACCAGGGAAGCCCTTCAGTAGAATATCTGGATATAAATTCAACAAAAATTAATTTATTGAATTTTTGTACTTTAGCTGCTAGAAAATTTAAGGAGCTTCTCTGGTGACTCAGTGGTAAAGAATTCGCCTGCCAATACAGAGGACGTGTGTTCAATCCCTGTGTTGGGAAGATCTGAAGAAGGATATGGCAATCAATTCTACTGTTCTTGCCTGTGAAATCCCATGGACAGAGGAGCCTGGTGGGCTACAGTCCATGGGGTTGCAAAAGAGTTGGACACAGCAACTAAAAAACAAAACCAAAAAAAGAAGATTTAAATTTTAAAATGTATAATACTGGAAGGTACTCAGGAATAAATCTATTGAAAGGTGTGTAAGGCTTTTAAGGAAAAAATTCTAAAACGTAATTGAAGGATGTTATAAAACAAATCAAGAGTGATCATATATTCGTAAATGGATTTAATAACAATGTCAGTTTTTCCCAAGTTAATCTACAGATTCAGTGTAATTCCAGTCAGAATTTTAACATGCAGATTCCAAAATTTATATGGAGGAGCAAATGGCTAAGAGTAACCTAATGCTCAAATACACCAGATCCTAATCCCTGAAATTTACAAATGTTACCTTATAAGGAAAAACAGTCTTTCAGGTATGATTAAGAAAGATCTAATTTTCAAATAATGCTTTTAATTATTTAGCTTAGAGTATCCACATAACAGAAACTGACAAATCCATGTTGTTATTTAGTCAGATAGTTGTTTCTGACACTTTTGCAAATCCATGGACTGTGGCCCACCAAGCTTCTCTGTCCATGGTATTTTCCAGGCAAGAATATTGGAGTAGGTTGTCATTTTCCCCTTCCAAGAAAGATCTTGACATAGGGAGATTATCCCAAATTATTCATGTGGGCCCTGAATCTAATAAAAAATATCCTTATAAGACAGAGGCTAAGGGAAATACAAGACATACAGAAGAAAAGAAGGCAGTGTGTAGATAGAGACAAATTGGAGGGAGGTAGCTATAAGCAAAGGAGCCCAGAAGCTGGCTCCTTTAGGAATGTTCTCCACTAGAGCCTCTGAAGGACTTTGGCCCAGTGAAACTGATGCTGAGCTTCCTACCTCCTAAGCTGTGAGAGAATTAATTTCTATTTTAAGCCACCAAGTTAGTGACATTTGTTAGGGCAGCCACAAGAAATTAATATAAATAGCAAGATAGTTTTGAAGAAAAAGTCCTGCTAGATTCAAGACTACTATAAAGCTATGTTTATCTATCCTAGAGTAAATACCCTACTTTGTGGATTATATGAGAACTTGATGAATAATAGATATCATTGTATTTCATTGGGAAAACAGTGCTAGGAAAATTGGTTATCCTATAGGGAAATGTATAATTAGATTTCCTTTCTTCATGTCATATACAGAAATAAATTCAAGAGAAAAATGTAAATATGAAAGTAAAATCTTTTAGAAGAACATGTAGAGAAAATAAATATTTTCCTCCCCAGCTTTTTAATATGAATTTCAAACATTCAGAAAAATTTGAAGAAAAGGAGTGAACTTCACTCATACACCCACTTATGCCTAGATTTTAAAAATTACTGATATTTTGTCATATACATGTATTTTTTATTTTTGTCTTGAAAATTAAAAATATTTTTGGCTAAGTCATTTGACAGTGAGTTTCAGATGTCATAACTATCAACCTACATCTTGATAGTATATATATGACCTCAGAGGAGTTTCTTAAAATAGATATAATAAGCAGACAACATAAAGGAAAAATTGACTATATTAAAACTTTAAACTTCAGCAAACCAAATACAGTGAAAAAGGTTTCAGACGGTGAGAGGAAACTTGCAATGTATGTTAACTGTTGAGAGATTATAAGAAAAAGACACAAAACCAAGTAGAAACATGGGCTAATTTGTAGAAGAAACTGATTGGTCGATAAACAAATGAGATGATGATAAACTTTGCTTTTAATTAAGAAAGTGAAAGTTAACATCATAATGAGATATTTCATACCCAACAGATTGATACAAGTTAAAAGGCTGATGAACTAAGTATTGGTAAGCATGTGGGTATGCTCATGCATTGATTGATAGAGTATACTTATCCATTCACTTTGGAGAATCTTTAGTAAAGTGGAAGACATGCATACCTTTTGACTCAAATTCCTTTCCTAAGTTTACACCCTATAGACAATCCTTAGATATAAACACAAGGAGATAGGTTTAAAAACTTCCACAAGAGCATTGTTTAGAATAGCAAACAAGTTGGAAATAATCTAAATGTCCCCCAGCAGGCAAATGGATATTGGTATATTCATACAATGGAATACCTTACAGCAAACTATTCCTATATGTATCAGTAGGAATGACTCTCTAAAACAATACTGAGTTAAATAAAAGCGGGTTGCAGAAAGATAGTATGAAACCAGAAATTTTTTTAAAATGTGGGACATATGTAAATGCTAAAGGAACGTAGAAAGCTTGGAAACAGCATATATTTGTTATATATATATATTATATATTAGGTTATATTTGTAGCATCAAATTTCTTGGGGCAGATGGTAAGTACAAAGTATATGTTATAAATTCTCTATTATTTCTGAATGTCTGAATATTCAATAGAAAAAGTCAAAGATAAAGTCTATTTGTTTGGATGAATATTAAAGTTGGTAAAAGGGATCATTGGTAGAATAAGGGTCCTGGAGTTGGAGGATGAGATTCAAATCACAGGTAGATGGATTGTCTTCAAAAAAGACTGTAAGGGAGCTAAATTTTGATGGACATATCAAATTTGGTTCATTATTGGTTTGGTGGTTTTTTATTTCATGATGCTTTTGAACTGTGGTGTTGGAGAAGACTCTTGAGAGTCCGTTGGACTGCAAGGAGATCCAATCAGTCCATCCTAAAGGAAATCAGTCCTGGGTGTTCATTGGAAGGACTGATGCTGAAGCTGAAACTCCAATACTTTGGCCACCTCATGCGAAGAGTTGACTCATTGGAAAAGACCCTGATGCTGGGAGGGATTGGGGGCAGGAGGAGAAGGGGACAACAGAGGATGAGATGGCTGGATGGCATCACCGACTTGATGGACATGAGTTTGAGTAATCTCCAGGAGTTGGTAATGAACAGGGAGGCCTGGCGTGCTGTGATTCATGGGGTCGCAAAGAGTCAGACACGACTGAGCGACTGAACTGAACTGAACTGAACTTTTCTTGGCTTGAAAAGATGTTAAGTATGCTTAGGAATTTACATCAGAAAATGTTATAATGGCACATTTGTAATCTGGTGAATAGGTAAGCTAATATTTTTACCTATCCCTAAGACTTTTATGTAGACTCAGCATCTAGGGTAGACGGAAAGATGATTTTAAAACAATGTATGTTGATATGTTTTATTGTGTCATATCCAGTGAAGATTTTGGTTCTTTTTCCTTCTAAAAACATTAAAAAAAAATTTTTTTTTCTTCTAAAAAAAAATTGTAAGTTTGAGATCATTTATTTGCCTAACTTACTCTCTTTGAATTATATAGTTGTTTTTTGACTCTCCTTCATTTCCTTGCTGAGTTGTGACTTTTTCCCCCTGTAGCTGTTTCCTTCTGAGTATGAAAGATGATAGCATTGAAGGCATTTATGACACTCTAAAGCAGTGTGCATTGATTTCCAAGTCCGCTGGCGGAATTGGTGTTGCTGTGAGTTGTATTCGAGCTACTGGCAGCTACATTGCTGGGGTAAGCTGCTGTTGTGTGACTAAAAATATGTGGGCTAGAGGGATTCAAGTCCATAAACAACCAGGGTTGTGGTTGAGAGGGCATTTGCGGGAGCGTGGGAGAACTGGATCTCTGTTAATTACTAGCTGGCTGTGCAACTTAGAATGAGTGATTTCACTACTTCTATCTTATTAGAGGTTGATTAGATGGGCTCTACGGTCTTTTTTAGCTCAGATTTTGGAATTCTGATTTACTTTAGCAATAATAATAATATTAACAGCTTTTATTATTCATTGCTTACTATATGCTAAATGTTATAAAAGTTTTATGTGAATTACTACAACCTTATGAGATAGATAGATATTACAAACACAGTAAACTTTACTCCTTACAGTAACTTTGTGAGTATGGTCACTGTTGTCTTCATTTTACAAGTGAGGAAGCTGAAGCTTATAAAGTTAAATTTCTTCCATAGATTAGTCATTTAATATGTGATAGAGCCAGGATTCAAGCTTAATCATTAATACTTTATGAAGTAAATTTCAGCTCTTTTAGCTCACTGTTGACTGGGAGTCAAGATCATGGTTTTGGGTGGAATCTTAAAAATAATGCAGATGGATGTGTATGCATGACAGAAACAGACTCACAGATAAAGAAGACAAACTTGTGGTTATCAAATGGTCAGGGAAGCAGGGAGTGACAAATTAGGGATATGGCATTAACTAATATATAAACTACTATATATAAAATATTTAAGCAGCAAGGATATACTGTATAAAATAGGGAATTATACCCATTATATTGTAATAATGTATAATGGACTATAATATGCTGAAATCACATTCAGTATAAAATACTGAATCATTATGCTGTATACCTGAAACTAATAACAATATTGTAAATCAACCATACTTCAATTTAAAAAACAAAAGAAAAAAAAGTAATGATTTTGAGTAAGACCTGGATTTAAATCCTGTCTCTACTAATTACTAGTAGTGTGGCCTAGTGCAAGTTATTTTACTTCTCTGAGTTTGTCTCCTCTATAAGGTGAAGAAAATATCTCACCCTACAGAAAGAGAGTCCAGAAGAAAACCATTCTGTTATGTGGTGTTCATTATCTTTCTAGGCTGCTTAAAGGCTTGCCTTGGGTTAGAATGATTATTTTAAAAATTTGATAGGTATCTCATCTTCATTCTAGAATTTATTTATTGGAGAATCTCCATTTGCCTTATTGTCTTAATTTATCCACTGCATATAATTCTTACTATAAATCACCTTGAATTCTTTTGGGAAAAATATACTGTAGTAGGGTTTTTACTCTACCCAAAGTATTTCATTATATGATGACCTTTTGAAAGTATGGGGGTTTAAATTCAGCTATCCTGATTTTGGATTCGTTTGACTTAATAGTTGTTATTTCTTATCGTAAGCTAGAGATGCCATGAAATAATGTTGTACATATTTGTAATTTATTCCACAGTTTTATTTTATGTTGGGCATTATGTTTTCAAAGCAGAGGTAGAGATGGGGAGCAGATGAAGCTAGACTGGGAGAGAGTAATTTTCCTGCTGTTGACCCATTTTCTTCTTTTCATTGCTGACCCCCTCTTGCTCCTCTAGATGCCTTTATCCTGTTTTCTTTTTCAGACTAATGGCAATTCCAATGGTCTTGTACCAATGCTGAGAGTATATAACAACACAGCTCGATATGTGGATCAAGGTGGAAACAAGGTATGCTTTGTGATTGAAAGTCCTAGAGTCCTGGAAATCAGAACTGAAAATCTCATAGTTATAATAAGATAGCTCACTGTGTATGTTTCTAACAACTGTTTTTTTCCACTTTTATGATCAATATAATGTGTATAATTTTTACTTATTTTAAAGTATAGACACTTGAAGTATAGTTTGATGATTATATACTTGTGTAATCATACCAGTCAAGCCATAGAACATTGCCACACCAATGTGTTTCCTTTGTATTAATCATCCATCACTCCTACACATACATACTTTATCCTTGGCTCCAGGCAGCCAGTGATCTAGTTAGCTTTCTTACAAGACAGTTTATTTGCAAAGAATTTCTAAAGTAGTGAGTGATATTGATACCTTGGAGGAGGGCATGGCAACCCACTCCAGCATTCTTGCCTGGAGAATCCCCATAGACATAGGAGCCTGGCAGGCTATAGTCCATGGGGTCGTAAAGAGTTGGACATATCTGAGCGATTAAGCACATATTGATACCCAACCTTGAAAAGGGGTTGTAATATGTTTTCTAGGTTTTTATTTTAAAAAAAAAGAAAGACAAAAAGCAAAACTTGACCTGTTTTATAGAGGGAAAATAGAGAGTATTGGGCCATTTTTCCAATGTTATCAGCAGGATACTTTGCAGCCATCTAGCCCATCTAATGGAATCTGTGAGGACCTTGATAAGACATACCACCTTTTTGTGATCTTTAGTAAAAGCACAACTTATTGTCAAAGTTAAAGCAATTTTTTGGGCTTTACATACGTGTCACAGAGTGTAAAGTGAGCTGCATGACAGCTGAAGAGGAAGCTCCACCTCTTGTTTACTGTGTCACGTTGGATAAATTATTTATTCTTTCTTGTTCTACATTTTCTTTGTGTTAATTGTTCTTTTTTACACAGGGCCTTTTCTTAGGATCGTAAGAAAAATACTACTACTTTATATTTTTATAGTACTTTTATTTGTATTATATCATGTAATTCATTAATTGTAGTGAAGATCCAAGAAGATATTATTGAAGTGCTTTGGAAAATATGAAGTTCCTTTATTTCATTCTGATTCTGAAAAGAATGATGATTTATTTACCCTCAGCGACCTGGGGCATTTGCTATTTACCTGGAACCTTGGCATTTAGACATCTTTGAGTTCCTTGATTTAAAGAAGAACACAGGAAAGGAAGAGCAGCGTGCCAGGGACCTTTTCTTTGCCCTTTGGATTCCAGATCTCTTCATGAAGCGAGTGGAGACTAATCAGGTGAGAGATAGGTACTTGTTAGTAATAACAACTTGATTCATATGAGTGTTCTCCTCAGTCATCTTAAATCATGCTTAGGAAGAATCTACCTATATGTTATGCAACAGCAAGGCATGTTGAGCAAGAAATGCCATTCTCGCCTTCTTGGATTTTTATTCTCTAAAGCAGATGCTCTAAATGCTTGAGAAGTCATGAACAAATAGGCAGAACTAGATGTTTGGACTTGAGCCTAAATATTATTTCTGAAGCAGAATTTTAAGACAGTCTATGGAGGCCACCCTCTCCCTTGCAGTATTCCTAATGGACCATGTGTGATTGGTTATTTGCAGTTTGTTATAGTTGGTACTCTTCTTCCCTTTGCAGGACTGGTCTTTGATGTGTCCAAATGAGTGTCCTGGTCTGGATGAAGTCTGGGGAGAAGAATTTGAGAAGCTATATGAAAGGTATGGGAAAAATACAAAAGTAATAATGTTTTAACCTTGTTTCTTTTATTTACAGGATGTAAATTTCAAAACTATGTCAATCATTAGCCAGTTTCTAGGATTCTTCAGAAGCATCTAGAAGAGAATGTGACTAGTAATTTTGTTGTAGTGTGTTTTCTTCCTGAATCTTCACCAAAAGTTTGGTTTGTCTTTCTTAAAACTTGGAGGGACTTCCCTGGCTGTCCAGTGGTTAAGACTCCACTCTACCACTGCAGGGGCCACAGGTTTGATCCCCGACTGGGGAACTAAGATCCAGCATGCTGCGTGGCGTGGCCAAAAACATTACTCATGACAAACCTACCCCCAGCCCCCTGGCCAGGATGCCCAGGTAGGGGAACTCCCCCAATGGCAGTGGCTGGACAGGAACTACGGAAGGAAGCGAGGAGGGCAGTGAGGGGGTGGGGGGCGATGAGGGCCCTGACAGACGCAGAAGGTTTCTGGAGTACAGACATCGAGCAGAGCTTCCAGGAGGCCATGGCCACTTACCTACCCTGTGGCCAGCGGAAAATCCTGCTCAATGGAGGCAAGTTGTATGGTTGTGATAAACTGATTGCGACATCAAACTGAGAACGTGGAAGACCTAAACTCACAAACAGTCTCTAGTCATGTCCAGGCTTTGGCCCAAGGGAAATCTGGGGAAATCCAGTTGATGCTCAAGGCGCTGAATATGGACCAGGTTTCCAAGGACAAGGCTTTCCAGACAATGACTACTGTGTCCTTTGCCCAGCTCATCTCAGCAGCTTCCCTGCAGGCTAGACTGGGTCCCACCAGTCCTCAGGCCCCAGAACCTTTCCAGTTTTGGTCGGGGCTTCTGGGCCCTCCTGGAATGTTCCAGATGTGAAGCCTTTCTCAAAGACACTGTTCTCCTTGTCACTGACTCCTCCATCTACTGCTCTGCCAGGGTATGAACTTCCCAAGCCCTCTCACCCCTTGTTTTACCCCCACCTGCCACATCACCCCCAGCCTGGTAGGCTTGGGCTCTGGGCACTGCTCGGTCACAGCACCTGTTTGTACACATTAGCCTGTACTCTGCCCCAACCCTGGAGTGCCCTGCCTCGAGAGTGTGGACATCTGACAGATCTATGACAAATTCCCTGAAAAAAGAGGGGCTATAGGAGCTGTATGACCGTGGGGCCACCCACACTTTCTTCCTGGTCAGGTTCTGGGTGGACCTGACCTAGGGCCCAAGTGGTGAGGAGGTGGGGCCACCGGCGGCAGCAGTGGCTTCTGTGGAGAGAGCATCCTGTATGAGAGCCTGGAGCACATGACTCTCGCCTGTTCCTTCAAGGTCTACTCCTTTGGCAAGCAGGTGGTGGAGAAGGTGGAGACGGAACATGCCCTGCTGGAGGATGGGAGGTTTGTGTACCACATGTTGCACTCTCCCATGTGCAAGCACCTGGTGAATTTTCTGCACTAGCTGTGGCAGCTGCTGGAGCGCCATGTGATGAACAGCATCCTGGAGAACTTCACCATCCTCCGGGTGGTGACAACCAGAGACACCTAGGAACTGCTGCTCTGCACCACCTACATCTTCGAGGTTTTCACCAGTGAGCGGGGTGCCCAGCACCACATTTACCGCCTGGTTAGGGACTGAAGGGGGACCCCAGAAGTGGCTCCTCCCCAGAATACCCTCCTCTCAGGAAGGACCTCCAGCTTTCCTCTTACTTGGGGAGGGGCTGCTCCTTAAAAGCTGGGTTGTGAATTGAATGTGCTGGGACTGAGGAAAGGATGTATCCTGATGTTGGAACCTCACAGAGGTGTCTGAAATGAAAGAATACTCCAGAGCATTAGACACAGGGGGAACAGCACTGGTTCTGTCTCTGACAGGCACCCTCCCCCTTTTCTGTTTCGGATGTTTTGGAGGGCCCCAGTTACACATTGGCTTGTCCCTCTGTTGGTCAGCGCCCTCCCTCTTCCCAGGCTGCCTCCGTACCACCCGCATCCCGTACCACCCGCATCCCGTACCACCCGCATCCCGGTACCCTGATGATCGAATGTTGAAAGTTAACCCTTTCTGTGCAGTAGCAGACCAGCTGGGCCCTGGAAATATTTCTTTTTTAATATAACAAAAGATAATTATTTAAAAACAGAACAAAAATGTTTTGGACATGTAAACAGGTGTTCAAGTTAAATCATGTTTTTAATAGATCCTCTAAAAAATTAATGCAGAGTTATTTAGCAGGGTTATTGATTTGCTTTGTTATAAAGTACATTTGGTAAAGCAAGTCATGCCTTTGTATTGTACACAGGAATTGAGAGCAACTGGGATGCAGGTGTCAGTAGTTCGTTAAGTGATAGCACCAGAGGACTGCTGTAGCTGGCACTATTTAACTATTTCAGTCTTTGTTCCTTTTTATTATGGAAGGTATATTGATTTAGTGGGTCTGGCTTTAGCCATAGTAAAATATGTATCATATTCCTAATTTTTTTCTCTTAGCAAAACTTAGTAAAAATTTAAGAGCTTTCAACATTTTATATTTTGGTGTTTCTCTTCATGTTGTCTGCAATAAAGATTTTCGTAGGGAATATTAAAGTAATACTAGCTTTGCCTTCCAGGTATGAGAAAGAAGGTCGTGTCCGCAAAGTTATAAAAGCTCAGCAGCTTTGGTATGCCATCATTGAGTCTCAGACAGAGACAGGTACCCCATACATGCTCTACAAAGATTCCTGTAATCGGAAGAGCAACCAGCAGAACTTGGGAACCATCAAATGCAGCAACCTGTGCACAGAAATAGTGGAGTATACCAGCAAAGATGAGGTAGGTAGAAAAACTTCTGTCTCGGGTACTGAGAGAAGAATCTTAGGAGTTTGTGAATTGTTTGTGAATCTCTAGCTTGGTTTCCCTTGAGTTGAGTGAAGGGAGTATTCATAGCTTACTGTAAGCAGAAGGGCACTGAAATAGACAGATTATAAAGGAAGGAAGAGGTGTGATATGTGCCCTTAAAAATCTTTTAGTCTAAGCTATATGGAAAAGATTGTCGACTTTTTCTTACACACACATTGTTGTAATAATCTTTTCTTGAGAAAAATAGCAATACATAATTATTTAGGTTAGAGTGAGGACAAACATGGTAACGTGTTAGAGTGCACATTCAGTTTAAAGTATGTAAGCATGAGAGTCCTTTCAGTGAATGTGAGACAGAATTCTCATCTCAAATCTTTAAGGCCACTCACAGAAGAGGCAAGACAGGAAATGAGATGTAGATTTGGTTATTTTAAAAAGAAGTTTATGAAAAGGTTTTCTATTTGGGAAGACCCACCAGTATGACAGGTCAGACAAGGATAGGTCTTGTGCAGGGAGTGGAAAGTAAGTTTATTGTGATGGAGCAGATACATTAAGGTTTTTGACGTATGGAGGGATGGCTGTGGTTGAGGGAAGAGAGAAAGTACGTGAAAGCTGGCGTATCTCAGACATACGAAAGCCCTTGTAGATTGCTGAAAGGAAAACAGCATTGCTAGGATGGGAAGGATACCTCTTCATTCTGGTTATAGAATGGCTTAGTGTGAGAAGCAGTTGTAGGTTACTTTATGGAGATTGTTGCGTTAGTCAGATGACAGACTGTGTGGATATTGCATGTAAGCTATGAAAATGAGGAGGAAGGAAGAGATCCTGAATTCTAGGACCTAAAAACATGACAGATGAAAAGTCAAAGAAAATGGTAAGTGAGCTGAACATACTGCTGAGCCTGCAGTTTGATTTAACAAAGTTTACTGACCACCAAGCATGTGTAAGACGCTGGACGAGGTGCTCTGAGATATAAATGAATGTGGCTTAGTCCCTGCCCTCTAGAAACTTACAATTCAGTTGGAGGAAATTGACATATACTTATATTATTATATAAGATAGACTGTATTTACAGAGAATAAAATGACCTTTTTTGAAAACAAAAAATCAGATCATACCATTCTCTGCACAATACTTATCTTTGACTTTCCCACCCATCCAGAGTTTGTTCATTTTTTAAAAATTGAGATATAAGTCACATACCATAAATTTCGCCCTTCTAAAGGATACAATTCCATGATTTTTTATTAGTATATTCACAAGGTTGTACAACTATCACTAATAACTAATTCTAGAACATTGTCATCACCCCATAAAGAAACCTTGTACTTGTTAGCATTCACTGTCTGTTCCCCACTTCACCCAGCCCCTGGCAACACTAATCTATGTTACGTCTCTGAATTTGTCTATTACGGACATTCCATATGAATGGAATCATGTCATATTGGGCGGCCTTTTGTGTCAGTTGTCCTTGCTGTAGTATATATCATTACCTCATTTCTGTCCTTATAATGAATGCTTTGTGAGATGGTACACAACTGAGTATCCCACCTCACCTGTTCTTATTTTTCCCCTTGCTTACTGTACTCCAACCCTACTAATTTCATTACCATTTCTCAAACATTTCAAGCATACTCCTGCTGCAGGAGTTTTGAGTGGTGAAATGCTCTTTTCCCCAGAGAGCCATGTGACTTGCTTTCTGACTTCTTCAGTTCTTTCTTCATATGTCACATTCTCAGTGGTGTCTCCCTTGATGACTCTATTGAAAAATGGCACTCCTTCCATCCTTAGCCCCTATTTCCTGCCTTATTTTTCTCCCTTGCTTTTATCAGGCTTATGTGATTCGAGCTGTGTTTTAAAAATGGGTACTTTGTCACCATGTGTAGAATTGATTAGGTGTGAAGGGCATGAGGGAGTTTAAGTGAGAGGAGTTGAGAGTTTGGATTGGGATAGTCATAATCAAAATGGCGAAGGAAGTATATTCATTCAGTATTATTAAGCATTTGCTATATGCCAGGTGTGGTGGTGCTAGTCCTGAAAATGTAAGGATAAAAAAGATATGATCCCTAACCTGAAAAAGTTCACCACTTAGTGTAGTAAGAATCACCTAAAGAGCTTTTTTAAAATTCATACTTGGATCCTTTGTTATGGGCTGTTGGAGTCTCAATGAGGATGAGGTAGACGTGTAATTTAGGAACAGCTTTGTACAGTGATAGACATGTTCTGTATTGGGTGGCTACTGAGCACTTGAAATATAACTAGTGCAATTAAGAAAGTGAATTTTAAATTTCATGTTTTTATTTAGTGGCTGTTGTATTAGTGCATATCTACTGACATACATAAAAAATTATAGCACAGTGTGACATATGTCTGGTAATAGAGCCTTGTACTATGGAGCATATGGTTCTTCCCCCATCTTAACCTGTTTCATTGGTGCATGTAACAGTTCACACATGTGAATAGGTCCTGGGATTTAGAAATGAACTGGTGAATGGTGAAGAGAAACCAGTCAAAGATAGAAACGAAAACTTTAATGTCAACAAGTGTTAGAGGTTTACAGGGTAGTGTCATTGAAATAAAAATTGTGTGATTCTTGACCCCTTTTCTTCAAATTCTAGGTTGCAGTCTGTAACTTGGCTTCCCTGGCCCTGAATATGTATGTCACATCAGAACACACATATGACTTTACAAAGTTGGCTGACGTCACCAAAGTCATTGTCCGAAACTTGAATAAAATTATTGATATTAACTACTACCCTGTCCCAGAGGTATGAATAGATTTCTCTGCTTATGGTAATAATTGAAATCCAAGGTGGAAGGAGTTTATCATAGTCTTCTAATCATCATGTAAATGGTTATCATTGGAATGGTGTGAGAAAACTGAGATAGAGAGAGAGTGTGTGTCATTTGGTACAGAATGTTGCTTTTACTGTTGATTAATGTCATCTCTTTTTTTTCTAAATCTGTTGGCACAAAGGCAAGCTTATCGAATAAACGCCATCGCCCCATTGGAATTGGGGTACAAGGTCTGGCAGATGCTTTTATTCTGATGAGGTACCCTTTTGAGAGTCCAGAGGCCCAGTTATTGAATAAGCAGATCTTTGAAACCATTTATTATGGAGCCTTGGAAGCCAGCTGTGACCTGGCCAAGGAGTATGGCCCATATGAAACCTATGAAGGCTCTCCAGTCAGCAAAGGAGTAAGTATACGGATGAAATTTCTCTTTGCCTGTGAGTTCCTGTAGTAGGCTTAATGGTAGCCTTCAAAAAGATGTTCATATCCTAATGTATGGAACGTCTGACTGTTAAATTATTTGGTTTAAAAAGGGTCTTTGTAGATGTAATTGAGGAGATTATTCTGGATTATCCGGTCGGGCCTAAATTCAATGACGGTTGTCCTTAAAAGAGACACAGAGAAGCAGCAGCAACAGGACCATAGAGGCAGAGGTTGGAGAGATGTAGCCACAGCCCCGGAGAACTGAAGCCACTAGAAGCTGGAAGGGGCAAAGAACAGCATCTCCTCTAGAGCCTGGGGAGGGAGGGTGCCTTCCCAATATACTGAGTGTGGGCTTCCAGCCTCCAAGACTGCAAGAGAATAAATTTTTGTTATTTTAAGCCACTAAAATTGTAATTTGTTACACCAGACATCTGACGCTCATATGGTCCTTTTTTCTTCTGGAGTAAAAAGTATATTCTATTTTATTCTGTTTTATTTTAAACTAATTGTTGCTAAAAGATGTGGGAAAAATGCTGAGTTAGTTTTTTTTTTCTTTTTGGATAGGTGGGGAAGGGAACAGTGCCATGCATGGCTTGCAGGATCTTAGTTCCCTGACCAGGGATCCTGAGCCCACAGTAGTAAAAACACTGAATGCTAACTACTAGATCACCAGGGAACTCCCAGGTATTCGTTCAGTTCAGTTCAGTTGCTAGGTTGTGTCTAACTCTTTGCGACCCCATGAGCTGCAGCACGCCAGGCCTCCCTGTCCATCACCAACTCCCGGAGTCCACCCAAACTCATGTCCATTGAGTCAGTGATGCCATCCAACCATCTCATCCTCTCTCGTTCCCTTCTCCTCCTGCCCTCAATCTTTCCCAGCATCTGGGTCTTTTCAAATGAGTCAGCTCTTCACATGAGGTGGCCAAAGTATTGGAGTTTTAGCTTCAACATCAGTCCTTCCAGTGAAAACACCCAGGACTGATCTCCTTTAGGATGGACTAGTTGGATCTCCTTGCAGTCCAAGGGACTCTCAAGAGTCTTCTCCAACACCACAGTTCAAAAGCATCAATTCTTCGGCCCTCGGCTTTCTTTATAGTCCAACTGTCACATCCATACATGACTACTGGGAAAACCATAGCCTTAACTAGACGGACCTTTGTTGACAAAGTAATGTCTCTGCTTTTTAATATGCCGTCTAGGTTGGTCATAACTTTCCTTCCAAGGAGTAAGCGTCTTTTAATTTCATGGCTGCAATCACCATCTGCAGGGATTTTGGAGCCCCCCAAAATAAAGTCAGCCACTGTTTCCACTGTTTCCCCATCTATTTCCCATGAAGTGATGGGGCCAGATGCCGTGATCTTACTTTTCTGAATGTTGAGCTTTAAGCCAACTTTTTCACTCTCCTCTTTTACTTTCATCAAAAGGCTCTTTAGTTCTTCTTCACTTTCTGCCATAAGGGTGGTGTCATCTGCATATCTGAGGTGATTGATATTTCTCCTGGTAATCTTGATTCCAGCTTGTGCTTCTTCCAGCCCAGCGTTTCTCATGATGTACTCTGCATATAAGTTGAATAAACATGGTGACAGTATACAGCCTTGACTATTCCTTTTCCTATTTGGAAAACAAACCAGTCTGTTGTTCCATGTCCAGTTCTAACTGTTGCTTCCTGACCTGCATACAGGTTTTGCAAGAGGCAGGTCAGATGGTCTGGTATTCCCATCTCTTTCAGAATTTTCCACAGTTTATTGTGATCCACACAGTCAAAGGCTTTGGCATAGTCAATAAAGCAGAAATAGATGTTTTTCTGGAACTCTCTTGCTTTTTCAATGATCCAGCAGATGTTGGCAATTTGATCTTTGGTTCCTCTGCCTTTTCTAAAGCCAGCTTGAACATCTGGAAGTTCACGGATCACATATTGCTGAAGCCTGGCTTGGAAAATTTTGAGCATTACTTTACTAGCGTGTGAGATGAGTGCAATTGTGTGGTAGTTTGGGTATTAGTTTTCTATAACTAAACTTAGCAGATTAAAACAACATAAATTCAGTATCAATTTCCATGGGTCAGGAGTGCAGACTTGGGTTAGCTTAATCTCTGGGTCTCTCAAAGCTACAGTCAAAATGTCAGTAGAGACTGTGGTCTCATCTAATGCTCAGTCCTGCTCCAAGCTCACCTGGTTGTTCATTTCCTTGCAGTTCTAGAGCTCATGGCATCTTGCTTCTTCAAAGCCAGTAGGAGGGAGAGTCCCTCATTTCAAGAAGAGCCCAGTCCAGTCACCATTTTGGGCATTTTCATTTGTCAGGTCAGGGCCACCCAGGATAAATTAACCTGATTCTCAACCTTAATTGCATCTACAGAAACCCTTCACATTTGTCACAATTGTGTGAGTGACATCCATCGTGTTTCCAGGTCTTGTATATACTGAAGAGGAGGAGAGTATGAGGGCCTATATACCGCAGGAGGTGGGAATCTGAGTGCTGTCCTAGCATTCTGCCGTCACGTTGCCTTTATCCCCAGTAGGATGATTCTCTTCCCTGTAAAATAAGATGTTAGATTTAGTTCTCACAGTTCCTGCTGATATTTAGGAACTCTACATTGTTTGAAAATAGGTGTTAATTAGCTAAGTAGATAATATTTTAAGATAGGGTAAATCAAAGCTGTAAAGAAAGATGAAGGTAGAGGGTAGAGTAATTCTTTCATTGTATAAAAAGAGAATACATTTCAGCAACATGCTTTCATTTGTTAAAATTTCCTGGTTTGTAGAGATGATATGGGTCTTCTGAGAGGACTCAGCAGGGATATGGGGAAGAGGTAAGCCTTAATCAGCCTGCTTTGAATCAATATGACTACATAGCAATTAGTCTAGGAAAATCTCTGGACCTTATACTCCCTACAAGACAGCATTTGTTGGGATATGGGGACGTGGCAGTTAGTCATTTGCTTGGTTTTTGTTATAGTTTCAGATGGTCATCGAATGATTTATCATCAATTTGGGTTGTTTGTTCCTTAGATTCTTCAGTATGATATGTGGAATGTTACTCCTACAGACCTTTGGGACTGGAACCTTCTCAAGGAGAAGATTGCAAAGTAAGTAGAGATGTAAAGTAAAGTAGCTTTGAAGTGAGGAGGGCTCGGGTTTTCATCCTGGCTCTTTGGAACTTAGGTATGTTCTTTTAGCTTCTGAAATTCATCTTTTTCTCTTTTAAATGGGACAAAAAGGACCTGTCTATAGAACTGTTATTGTGAAAATACTTCCTAGGACAGTATATGTACAGTAGCCTGCAATGAAAGCATTTTAATACCTGGTTGGTATTATTAGTTGATCTTGTTTTAGGGGCTTAACTAGCAAGAACAGGTAATTATTTTTCTCATTAAGCATTCATATTTCCAAGTGTGTTTGCTTTTTAAATGTTTTCCACTTTTATTTATTGCTTAATTACATTGGGCACATTAATGGTTTTCACTGAATTGATTATCATAGGACTACATTAGAGAATTTAAAGAGCTTTTGGAGGGTTTAATATATTAAACTGTTGAAAAGAAAAATGTAAAAATTGAGTCTTTGTAGGCCTTTTCAATTAATAAACATAAGAAATTTGAGTGCAGGCAGAATGTTTTGCTGAGTCAATAATGAAACAAGTTGCTTTTGCTTTCTATCATGACTGTCTGACATGTCCAGGTTAATGAATATACATAGTGTTTAATGTTTGCAGAAGGAAGCAGTAGCTTTAAAATGCTCTTTAAAAATAGCCATTTACTTTCAAATTGTTTCATTGCTCAAATAATATATGTTAGACAATTTAGAAAAACATACAAGTGAAAAGGGAGTAAAATGAAAATTATCCCAGTACCACATCCCCCTAAAAAACCTGTTTGTATTCAAAAACCTGTTGAAAATCCTCAGATTTTCTTCTGGGTTTGTATATATATGTGTATTTACATGCAAATTCAATTTTTACAAAAATGCCCCGAACTCTATTTTTTACTTTGTTTTTTTCTCAAAATACTGTAGTTTAAATGTTTTTATGTATAACTTTTTAAAGTTTCACAATTTAAATTTCAACATAAATACACATTCATTGTTAATAAAGTTCAAGTATGGAAATAAAATAGAAAGTAAAAGCCCTTTTTTATACCTCTTCTGCCAACCACTTGTCCTATAAAACAAACAAAAAGCCAACTTACTTCTTTTCTCAGAGATCACCAGCATGAATGGTATATAGTTTTCTAGACCTTTTTCAGTTTGTTTGCAGATGTGATCAAACTTGACACATTCTGAGACTTTTTATTTAGTGATTTATTTTGGAGATCTTTCTCTTTTAGTACATGCAAATCTGCCTAATGTTCTTAGTGATTACAGATGATTCCATAGTTTGGATGTATGTGACTTTTCAAAACATTTTCCTATCTGTGGACAGGAAACCACTGTCCACTTTACGGAGGGAGTAAAGACGTGGAGCTAGTTGGTGGCTTACTTGATGCCTCACAACTAGAAAGTGACAGAGAGAAGTTGAAATTTCAGTTGTACACACTCCATTAGGTTATGAGGCTCTATGCTAAGTACTGTATGAATCTAGAGGTATGGAATGTAGCGAAGGCGAGCTTTTTGTGCTTGAGAAACTAAGTAAGGTAAGACATGTACACAAGTAAAATATACGTAAAAGCACAGGGCATAAAAAATATTTGCAATGCAAATACTTGTATTTGACAGTTTTACTTAGTGTTGTCTGCCTGGTCAGGAAAGATGTTTTAGCGTAGGTATTTCTTCAGCTGAGGTTTTTATTATTACTATTTTATTACTACTGTTATTGTTGATTTATTTATTTATGTGCTGGTTCTTCATTGAGGCAGGTGGGCTTAGTTGCCCTGAGGCATGTAGGATCTTAGTTTCTCAACCAGAGATCAGACCCACGTCTCCTGCATTGGAAGGCAGATTCTTGACCACTGGACCACCAGGGAAGTCCCTAGGCTGAGCTTTGAAAGATGTGCTTAGCACAGTTTGAAGATTTTTCAGAGCTCAGGTACTACATTTTTAAGCACTCTCTTTGGCACTGAATAGAGTCAAAGGTATTAGCATTCTTCTGGAAACTTGAATTAATTAGGTGATAGAGGAAGTCAGGAATATTATACTTTGAGCGTCATTTTCTCTATTCATTATCCTATTCAGTATAATGAAGAATTATGGTGATAGATGTTTGGTTCTTACCACTTTCACGTCATTAAGTTTCCTTAAAGAGCCTAGCACAGTGATCACATAGTCTCTTAGAAAAGAGTGAGGGTTATATGAGTGTACCTGAAACAGGTGGGGACTCTCCAACAGCCATTTGAGTGTTTCCTTGGGCAAGATGGTGTATCAAGTGCTGTGATCTTAACTGGCATAAGTCATGGCATGATAAAGATTGTCAGCAGTAAAAATTGTGCTAATTCTATTTAGGAATCAGTCATTCATTTAGGAGAGGGGCATAATGTAGAGTTGCATCCCTGTAGGGGTTAAATGCAAACGTCAGCATGTAAGTGTAGTGCGTGTATGGTATTACAGCAGCTGCTTTACTACAATGATTAAAGTAGCTGTCTTCCTGACAGATAGTAGCATAAGGACCAGCACCTAATAATCTCCTTTTCTTCAGGTATGGTATAAGAAACAGTTTACTTATTGCCCCGATGCCTACTGCTTCAACTGCTCAGATATTGGGAAATAATGAGTCAATTGAACCTTATACCAGTAACATCTACACTCGCAGAGTCTTGTCAGGAGAATTTCAGGTGAGAAGATTACAACCAGACCTACTGAAAAGTCTTTTAGAAGCCTGATGTTAGAGGAGTAAATGCTACTCATATTTAGGATGCTCCTCTGTCTTAGAATGGGGGCAAAGTTTTGATAAAGTGAGCTGTCATCTCTAATATTATTTATGTTATTTCAGCATATAATAGACATTTTATAAATATCTGTCAAAAGAATGAAGGATTGAGGGTTGAGTATGAAAGCAACTTGTTGATGTTAGAGTTCATGTAATGTGTAACCATTCTTTAATCATGTAGTGTATGTCATATACCATGCTATACTATGTGTGCTAAACTATAACACATATACTATAGCCTCAAATGCTCAAGTTGATGATACTCAAGATGAATAGAAGGTAAGTGATTTTTAAGGTAGTGATTCTCAGCCTTGGTTACAAATTAGAATTTCTAATGGGAAGGACCAGTGGTTTTTTTTTTTTTTCCTGAGGTTCCCAAGTAGTTCTCATGTGCAGGTTGAGAACCACTAATTTAAAAGATATTTATTTGTGAATTTACAAATATTCTGAAGTAAATTTCTGTAAAGTTTGGGTTGGGTACATTTATAATTTTCTCAAGTGTTTATTGTGTCAGTACTTAAAACAAGAAAAGAATCATTCTACATACCCAGCTTAAGCAGTTAGCTCCTTTCACTTTTGCAAGTACCGTATGTTATGTTTTGAATAACACGTATCAGGATTTTAGAGGAATATAGCTTTCATGTGATGGGATATGTCTCTCAGTTTCATAAAAAATAGAATTTACCAAGCAATCTAATGTTAAACTCCAAGTCTGTAATCCTCTTCAGGCCCTGTTGTTGTTTATTCCTTCACATTTTTTCTCCTTTTCCTTTCAGATTGTAAATCCTCACTTACTGAAAGATCTTACTGAGCGGGGCTTGTGGAACGAAGAGATGAAAAATCAGATTATTGCATGCAATGGCTCCATCCAGGTACAGAATGACCAAAAAAAAGAAAGTGTGCTCTTCAGGAGCTGAGTTGAACATTGGTACCTTCTCGCTTATCCTAGGCAATACAGAGAAAGAATGGCTGTTCACTCTGGTCATATATCTAGGCCTTACCTTCTTGTTTGTGCAGCAGTGTAAAGCAATGGTTCCCAACTTCTCTGCACATTAGAATACATTAAAGAGCTATTAAAGCTGAAACTTAGGTTGTACCCATACCAATTAAATGTCTGGGAATGAGAATTCAGGCATCAGTATTTTTTAAAGACTGTCTAGATAATTCCAAAGTGCATCAGAGTTTGGAGACCGGTGATGTAAAGCCTGAAATTAGAGTCGAACTTAATTAAAAAGTTTGATGGAGATTGAAGACTGATAGGTCAAAAGACAGAGCCGCAAATAGTGTTTAACAATAAAATATTTGCAAAAATCAGGAAGCATTTATTTGTAGATAGAGGCCATTTGTTAGATATTGGTCTGCTCAGCAACATAGATAAAGATTCCTGTAACATTTCTGTATTTGCTGATGGAAACTGTAGCATTAGCCAGTCTGTGTTTTGATGCCTGCTAACCCTCGACCTAAGAAATAAGAAAGCCATATTTCTATTGACTTCAAGTTGAGTTTGTGGAGTCCTACCATATTTAAAGGGTTTTTGTCTCATTGCTTCTTTGGGTCATGTTTCTGTTAGTTACAGCCCTGAGTTTTTGTATTTTCTGCAAAACTCAGGGGTCATTTATTGCTTAGCTTTGCTCTGTCCTTCCTTTATTAAGTGCCTCTAAAACAGTGAATGTTTTGACCATTAACCAATTAAAGATGAATCTTACATAGCTACCACTAGATTGATATTTTGTTGGTTATATGGGGTTTTATTGGACTTGGTAAGTGGGAATGGAGTATTCTTAGGAAACTTGATAAGCATCATACTGTATTAAATGGAATGGCTAGGATCAGATCTGACTGGAAGTAGAATCACAGCTAGACCTGGAGGTCATTGTTCTATTAATCATACTGCTTTCTTCAACCAGAGTACAATAGCATCTGCTTTACCTTCTTCAGAGCGTACCAGAAATTCCTGATGACCTGAAGCAGCTTTATAAGACTGTGTGGGAAATCTCTCAGAAAACTGTACTCAAGATGGCAGCCGAGAGAGGCGCTTTCATTGATCAAAGCCAGTCTTTGAACATACATATTGCTGAGCCTAACTATGGCAAACTCACTAGTATGCACTTCTACGGCTGGAAACAGGTTGGTGGAGGAAGTCAACCAACTTGGAATATTTTAGAATTGGAACAGAGTTTTATATTCTAGCTACCTATTAAATATTGCCACCTGGAAGTTCTTTCACTTTAAGTCCAATAGTGTTAAATATGTTAAGTCCAATATGTTAAAACTAGTGCATGGGCTTATACTAGATTAAGTTATCACTTTGAATTTTCTTATTTTGGGTGGGATTATTTTATTTGAAGCTTGAGACCTCTTAGGCGTTATCTGTGATCCTTCCTTTACTTCCCATGTAGTCATTCACCGTGTGCTGTTGGTTGTTCCTTTGTACTATTTCTTGAATGCCTCTCTTTCTCTTCCATCGCCACCTTCACCTTTATTCTTCAGTTCTTAACTGATCTCTTTGCTTCTGGTATCTCTACTCTAGGCCAGCTTGTGTCCTAATACCATTCCTAAAATAAGACTATACGTCAACCCACTATTCAAAAATATCCATTGTTTCCCAGCTTTAAAACAGGATAAAAGCCAATCATTTAGCTAGTCACTGCCAACTGTAAAGACCTGTGAGTCTATAATGTATTCTTTTTTTAAAAGAAGAGTATTTATTTTTATTTATTTGACTTGCATCAGGTCGTAGTTGCAGCATGCAGGATCTTTTTTGTGGGGATACACAGACCCCCTAGTTGTGGTGCTCGGACTCTGCACTGTGCGGGCTCAGTACTTGTGGCTTAGTTGCTCCGCAGTGTGAAGGGTCTTAGTTCCTGAACCAGGGGTCAGACCCATGTTTCCTGCATTGTGAGGCAGATTCTTAACCACTGAACCATCAGGGAAGTCCCTATAATGTATTCTTATTCCCTAACAATATTCTAGGTATTTATATAGGATTATAATTTTATCCTTTTATTTAACAAACTTTTAATTGAACTTGTTCCAGGACTAGGGGTATTGAATAGAAGGTGACAGTTCTTATCCATGAAATAGTCGTAATCTGTTCTTCTTACAGAGAAACGATCTAGACCTCTAAATAGTTATAATCTAAAACAGCCATGTTTTCTTAGGTACGCTTGGAAGTCGTACATGTAAACAAACAAAAAAAGACTAGAGAACAAAAAAATATTTGACATTTTGAAAGAGATAGGCTTTGTTTTAGTGGTGAAAAGGATAGCGTGTGCTGTCTATTTCCTTCTCTCTCTTTAAGCGTGTTTGAGGGCTTCCTCTGCTGTGTGTGTGCTGTGCCTAGTCACTCAGTCGTGTCCGACTCTTTGTGACCCCATAGACTGCAGCCCAGCAGCCTCCTTTGTCCATGGACTTCTCCAGGCAAGAACACTGGAGTGGGTAGCCTTTCCCTTCTCCAGGGGATCTTCCCAGCCCAGGGATCGAACCCAGGTATCCCGCATTGCAGGCGGATTCTTTACCATCTGAGCCACCAGGGAAGCCCAAATAAAAAAACAGCTGGGGGTTTCTAGAGGAGGTATAATTCCAGATTTAGAAAGCAGTTTGACCTGGTCTATGGAAATGTATTTTAAACATTGGTCTTGAATGTTTAATGTTCTCACGGCTTCTCCTAATTTTACTTCCCTTTTAGGGTTTGAAAACTGGGATGTATTATTTAAGGACAAGACCAGCTGCTAATCCAATCCAGTTCACTCTAAATAAAGAAAAGCTGAAAGATAAGGAAAAGGTATCAAAAGAAGAAGAGAAGGAGAGGAACACAGCAGCCATGGTGTGCTCTTTGGAGAACAGAGATGAATGTCTGATGTGTGGGTCCTGAGGAAGGGCTTAGAAGAGACCAGCACTTCTTCAGTAGCCAAACTGCTTCTTGAGCATAGATAGGTGCAGTAGGTTTGCTTGAAGTGGTAAGGCTTTGTTGGACCTTTTTGTGGCAAAAAGATCAATTGGTTTAAAGTACTGTTTCTATATAAGTGTGAAAGTAATGATTTTTTAAAATTGATATATTGGGAATCAAAGTAGATGTTTTAGGAATGCAAAAGAAGTCATTTTGCAAATAGGGCGTGATTAAGTAGGGTTTTTATCACCCATCTGGCACCCCTTTTCTGGTGACTTCAGTTTTGGTAAGGAAACTTTGGTGTGTGCATAGAAGCAAAATGAGTCATAACCTGTGAGAAGTGCTGATGGGGCCTTTATCTGGGTAAGGTCTTAATAGGTCATTCTGAAATAAAGATAATAAATGTTTCTAAATGACTGTGTGAGACTAATTTTGTCACTTATTTTCTTTCAAAGGTCAAATTTGTAAAAGCATTTTTTATTCTTTGAGAGTTCAGGGAAGAAATTTTAAGACAAATTACTTAGACACCATATAGAATTCTGATTTTAATATGTGCCTTTTTCTTCTTTTTAGAAAGCTATGGTAAAATAAGCATAAATAAATGTTACCATTTTACCCATTTTAAAGTATACAATTTAGTGATATTAAGTACATATACAAAGTACAGCCATCACCACTATCTATTTCCAGAACTTTTTCATCATCCCAGACAGAAAGTTTATATATAAAACAGTGAATTCCTGATCCCCTTCTCCTATCATTGCCTCGTAACTTCTATTCTACTTTCTATCTCTAAATTTGCTTATTCTAGGTATCTCAAGTAGAAGGGATCTTAATATGTGTCCTTTTCTATCTGGCTTATTTCACTTAGCATAATGTTTTCAAGGTTCATTTATGTATCATATATCAGAATTTCATATCTTTTTAAGGCTGAGTAATACCCCATTGTGTATGTATATATATATATATATATACCCCATTTTGTTTATCCATTCATCTCTTCATGGACATTTGGGTTGTTTCCACCTTTTGGCTATTGTGAATAATGCTGCTGTTAAGATTGATGCACAAGTGTCTGTTTGAATTCCTGCTTTCAGTTCTTTTGGATATGTACTAGAAGTTCAATGATTGGAATATATGGTAATCTTCTGTTTAACTGTACTAATGACTTTTGACAGTTTGATTATAATGTGTCTTGGTCTGGGTCCCTGAATTTATCCTAACTAGGGTTTTATTGAGCTGCTTGGTATAATCGATTCACATCTTTTGTTAAATTGGGGAAGTTTTCAGCCATTGTTAATTCAGATAATGATTTTGCCCCTTTCCCTCTTTTCCTTCTGGGACTTCTATGTTGCATTTATCAGTCCATTTATTAGTGTCTCAACAGGTCCTTGAGGCTTTATTCACTTTTCTTCATTCTATTTTTTCCTCTAGTCTCAGTTGTCTTATCTTCCAGTTCATTTATTCTTTCTTCTTCTTCAACTTTACTGTTGAGCCCCTCTAGTGAAAGTTTCATTTCACTTATTGCTCTTTCCAGCTCTGGAATGTCTGATTCCTTTTAATTATTTCTATGTCTTTGTTGATAGTCTGATTTTGTTACTACAAAATCTTTGTTACTACATTGTTTTCCTTTAGCTCTTCGGTTATGTTTAAGACAGTTGTTTTAATGTCTGATGGCTGAGTTTTCTCTGGAGTGGTTTTTGTCAGTTTATCTTGTTCCTTTGAATGTTTTCCTGTTTCTTTATAATGCTTGTGATTTTTGTTGTTGAAACATTCTGAGACGTTTCCAAAATGTTTTTGCAGTGAAGTCTGCTCTTCAAAGTATGTTCAGTTAATGTTCTGACAGCTTTCCTAGGTCTTTGCAGATTGGCTCTTGCTAGGACACTCTCATACTTCTCTAGGCTTGCTCTGAGCCTAAGCAATGTGATGGTTGATTTTATGTGTCAGCTGGCTAGGCCATAGTATCTAGATATTTGATCAAACACTAAATGGAACTATGAAAGTATTTCTTTAGATGAAATTAGCATTTAAATTCATTGACTGAGTAAATCAGATCATCCTCCAAAATGTGGGTGGCCTCATCCAATCAGTTAAAGTCCTTAAAAGGAAGAAGACTGTGGTCCCCTGAGAAAGAAGGACTTCTGCCTCCAAACTGCCATTGGACTGATCTGCAATATCTGCTCTTCTTTGGGTCCCCATCCTGGTGGCTTACTCTGCCTATTTTGGATTTCCCAGTTCCACAGTTTTATCTATGTTTATATATAGAGAGGAGGGAGAGAGATGGTTGACCATTGAACAGCATGAGTTTTAAGTGCATGAGCCCACTTGTAATTGGATTTCTTCAGTAAATAAGACAGTACGATACAATCTGTGATTGGTTGAATCTGGATGTGGAACCATGGATGTATCATGGCACTTGAACATCCATGGATTTTCATATTCTTAGTGTGTCCTAGAACCAATCCTTGCATTGTTCAAGAGTCAAAGGAATATATAAATAAGATAGTATGTGTGTGTGTGTGTGTATGTGTGTATACACACCTTATTTTCTCTGAAGAATAAGAACCCTGACTAATAAAGGTTTTGGTACTGAAAATGGTTCTATTGGAATGGAATCCTAAGGATGAATTTCTTGAATTGGTTGTCTAATTTGATGAGATTTAAGCATGACTTCTCAGTAGTGAAGAGAGCGCTGATAGCCCATGGGATGATGTGGCAATAGAGACATGCAGAATACCATCACTGGATATTCCTAATCAAATATAAGAGGCAAGGGTCTGGGTTACCATGTATGTGTTTTGCCTCGGGGATATATCTGCTCTCCAGCCCAGTATCGTAGTTTATAGTTCATCTTGATCACTTTTCCTTTCCACAGTATATCACACTGCTCCATTACATTGAGGTGTAGGTTGGACCTATGAGCGAAAAGAAGCAGCTACTGTAGACTTAGCAGTACGATGTTTGTGTATCAGAGAGTAAGAAATAAGTG
Source organism: Cervus canadensis (assembly GCF_019320065.1). Lineage (NCBI taxonomy): Eukaryota > Metazoa > Chordata > Mammalia > Artiodactyla > Cervidae > Cervus > Cervus canadensis. The sequence goes on along the minus strand of NC_057396.1, from coordinate 46,269,563 downwards.
TGAAAAATTAAGGCACCTCTATCAGTGAAATTTCTAGGGGTCAATGGTATGAGGCATGTTGAGATATTCCTTCTATGGTGAGGGGTAAATTGTTCTGACTCCTCTTACAACCAAAAGAGAGGCATAAAGCCTAGTGGTCCTCTTTGGATTTTTGGGGCAAAATGGTAACATACTCCTCATTTGAGTGTGTTGTTTTGACCCATTTACCATATGACCCTAAAAGCGGCTAGTTTTGAGTGGGGCCCAGAACAAAGGAGGCTCTGCAAATGTCCAGCCTGTCATGCAACCGACTCAAGTATCTGACCATCTTCTTTCGATCCCATGAGAGAGACAGCTTTTGGTTGCTACTTACTGTGCCTTGAGACTGCTTAACCGAAGACCATCAAGTTCCTATGCAACCTGAACTGCTGTCATGAACTGAGTATTATCTGCCCACTAAACCTAAAGTTGACATGCATAGTAGCATTCCATAGTAGCATCATCAAAGGGAAGTTGTATGTACAAGCCTGGGCTCAAGCAGGCCCTGGATGCACAAGTAATCTCCTGAAGTGGCCCAAATGCCCATGGTTCTCACTCCTGCTTCTCTCCCAGCCTGCACCCATGGCCTCATGGGACATTCCATATAATCAGTTGACAGAGGAAGAGAAAACTTGGGTGGTTTACAGATGGTTCTGCACTGTACAGGACACCTCTTTTGAGGACATCCCTGAAGGACACTCCATTCCATAGATGACAGTTATGGAGATCTTTCAAGTAGGGGTGACAGATAAATCACACTGGCTACTATGGGAAGAGTGTCCTGACCAATGGGTTTCGGTCAAGCTCAAGTACAGATAAAGGCCTAGTCTGGCCTTTGGATGAAATTGGGTCCCAAGGGAAGACCTGGTTTGGGTGTCTCTCAGACTGCTGGGCCCCCTGGCTGGACTTGAACTGTTTGGGCTAGACTGGACACCTGGGGTAGGCCTCACCTGTGTGCCTGTCATGGGGAGATCAGGCAGAGCCTCACCTGTGTTTGGAACTGCTGGAACTCTGGAATCCAGCCTGTGTGCTTGCATTAGACTGAACCTAGGCGTCAAGACTGACCTGGATATTTGGTCAGACTGGGCCTCATGTCTAGTCTTAGGCCATATTTGGGACAGATTGGGCACCAGGGAAGGGTCTGTCCTGTATTACTTGTTTCAAACTGTTCAGGGCAAATGATCATCTGCATGAGTATATAATTCCAGTAGAGCTCCATGTATCCAGGTATTTATTGGGGACTTTCTCAGGAGTCCGGGAGAAGAGGACAGAGAAATGAAACTAACAGGGATAAAGAGAGAAAAACAATTTTATTATTGGGTTGAAAAACAGCATTCTCAGGATTCAAAAAGGATTAGTTTACCAACAGTGAACCCGCTGTTGAGCCTATAATCTCAGGAAATTCCAGCATGTCCCTCAGTACTGCCTGTTTATCTCTTGTTCCCAGGGGTCACAGCACCAATCTCCCATATTGAGGAAGTTCACCCTGGCAGTTTCCCTTTCACTCTCATATTTTGCAGCCTCTCTGGCTTCTCCCTAACTTGCCGGGCTAGTTCCTTTCCACAGAACGTCTTTTCTATATGCTGTCGGATCTCTCTGGTCCTCACCCCATAAATGACTGGATTCAAGGTTCCTGGGAGCAGCAAATAGATGGCACTGAGGAGGTTCTGGACATCCTGAGACACAGTCTTGGCTACTCGGAAAACAATCGAAGTGGAGAGACCAGAGAGGTAGATGGTGAGGATGACCAGTAAGTGGGAGCCGCACGTGTGCAAGGCCTTGGCTCGGGCTCCCCCAGAAGATATCCGGAAGGCAGCATAGACGATGCGGGTGTAGGAGGTCCCCAGCAAAGCTAGATCAAAGCTCACAGTGGCCAACCGCATGGCCAGTCCCAAATGGTTGTTGAAGGTCAAGTCTCCACAAGCTATACTCAGCAGTGCAATGTACTCGCAGGTGAAATGTCGGATCACCGCTGTCCGGCAAAATCGAGCTCGTGAGGTTAGCACCACCAAGGGCACCGCCACTCCTAGGCTCCGTATCAGGGCAAAAAAGGCCAGCACACCCAGCAAACGGGAGGTCATCAGGTCACTGTAGCGGAGTGGGTGGCAGATGGCCACATAGCGGTCTAGGGCCATGGCCAGCAGGAGGTTGTAGTCCAGAAGGAGAGTGAAGTAGATGAAGAACATCTGGGCCAGGCAGCCATGCAGTGATATGGGGTTAGCATAATGCACAAAGCCTTCCAGCATTTTGGGCATCACTGCTGTAGCAGCACAGATGTTAACAGCCAGGAGCAGGGCAATGAGCACATACATGGGCTGATGCAGGCTCCGCTGGGCTGCCACTATGTGGATGACCAGGGCATTGGCAGAGATGATGGTCACATAGAGGAAAGTAAGAGGTAGGACCAAGAAGGGCCTCCATTCCAACAATCCAGGAAAGCCCACCAGGAAGAAGTTGGTGTAGGAAGAGTTAAAGGTGCTGGTATTTCCATCCTCACCCATTGGCTTTGGCCCTGGGCTGGCCCCAGAAGTGGGGATCAGAGACTGTTAGAACAAAATGGTCAGTGGAAGAAAAATGATTTCTATTGCTATTTTGGGGCCTGAGGGGTTTGTGATGAAGATCCACCTCTTCATGTATCTATGGCCATATCTATGGCCACTCTGGGGGAATAGACAGGTATTGTGTCAGGTGTAATGGGAGCTACAAAGGTGAAAAAGACATTCTTTGTCTTCAGGGAGCTCTTAGCTTATGTACGTGAGGTATAAACTTACAAGATACTGTTTATCAGAACTTCCCTGGTGGTCCAGTGGCTAAGACTCTGAGCTTCCAATGCAGGGGGCCCAGGTTTGATCCCTGGTCTGGAAACTAGATCCCATATACCACAACTAAGACTTAGTACAGCCAAAGAAAATAAATTATTTTTTTTTAGAAAATATATTTTTAAAAAAGATATTCTTTCTGTGATATTCCTGATATTCGATTGCTGAGTAAAAAGGTTCAGAGGAAAGTAGGTATGGTGTAGGAGAGAAGAAAAAGGAGTGATGGCCCAGAGGCACTAAAAAGGATGAAGAAGATCCTTGATTAGGAGGAAGAAAAGTATATGAGGAATCTTTGGTCTAAGAAATCTGGAAAGGACCAAGTAGGGGTTCTTGGGAGGGAGGAAACTACCAGGCTCATCTATCCATGGGATTCTCTAGGCAAGAATACTGGAGTGGGTTGCCATGCCCTTCTCCAGGGGACTCCCAACCCAGGGATCAAACCCACATCTCTTAACATCTCCTGCATTGGCAAGCGGGTTCTTTACCACCAGCACCACCTGGGAAGCCTCCACATTTGGTCTAAGAAACCTGGGAATGACCATGTAGGGGTTTATTGGAGTGAAGAACCAGTGAGGAATGATGGTCTCACTTTTATGCCTGGGGTACACTCTGTGTCAAGGATAGAGGAAGCTGCTGAGCAGAACTTCTGTCTTCTTGGACACAAAACACAGGCCACAGAGACTTATCTCTTCCTAAGACCCTCTCGACTGGCTGAGGGGCCTCTTGCCTGGGCTTGCCCCCAGTGGATAATGCTTGCTTTCCTTTCAGAAAGTGAGTCCTGGGAGAGCAGGAGTAACAGCACACTTCTGCTGTGTTCTCTGGAGCTCTAAGCGCAGAACCACCACAGGCACGGAGGAGGTGTTAGGACATTGCTTGTTGAGTAGGTGAATGAGGAAAAGGGAGAAGGCGGTAGGAAGCTAGTCAGCTGGGCTCTGAAGAGCAGCAATTTCAAAGCTTTGGCCTGGTTTTTGTATAATTAGGATAATAAAAGATGTGTGATTCAGTACTGGGCCCACATCTTACCCAGATTCTTAGGGAATCTTAGGGAGCACCATTTGGTGGTGGTAGGTATGATGATAAGAGGAATTAACACTGATACACATAAAAATAGCTGACACCTATTGGACATTTACCTTATGTCAGGTAGAGTTCTAAATGCTTTCACGTATTAATTTTTCCAATCTTCTTAATTCTACTGAAAAAGAAAGTGAGGCACAGAGAGATTAAGTCTAGTTCTACAGCTGTTAAATGGCAGGCCTGGATTTGAAGTCAGACAGACTCCAGAGTGCATGCTCTTAACCATGTCAGGATGATCAACTTGTTCTGCTGTGCCTGAGGCGTTCCTGGTGTTAGAGCTGAACATGTGGGGTCCCAGGAAAGTTTTCAGGCAAACCAGGCAGTTGATTATTTTACTATTTTCACTAGTAACCTTGAAGATTAGAGAAGCCTCATAAATTGTAGGGCTTCCCTGGTGGCTCAGTGGTAAAGAATCCACCTGCCAATGCAGGAGACACAAGAGACTTGGGTTTGTTTGATCCCTGTGTCAAGAAGATCCCCTGGAGTAGGAAATGACAACCCACTCCAGTATTCTTCCTTGGGAAATCCCATGGACAGAGGACCTGGCGGGTACAGTCCATGGTGTCATGAGTCAGACATGACTTGGTGACTAAACAACAATACAACATAACTTGTAGAACAGCCAGGAAGAAACGTTCTTCCTCCTTAGAGGTGTGAATGCAGTGTCTCTGAAAATCAGTATTTATACTGGTGTTACTAGAGCCACTCTCTGGATACTCAGAAGAGTACAGAGAAACATCCCTAAGTTCACAGGGAGCCCTCTATATAGGAATTGGATTTGGAATTCCAGGGCCCACCCTGGAATGTGTTTCTGGAACTCTTAGAGCATTGTTTTAGACAGAATAACTCAGATTTTGGGAAATGGACCTCTGTTGTGGTTGGGCCAGACAACCCTTGTGGGGATGCGGTAAAAGTCCTTAGGGGAGTTCTGTTGAAGATGGTCCAGTGGCGTGGAATTGAGAATCTGAGAGCAAAGGAGGTGAGAGGTGACCTGTGATAGAATAAAGGGGTGAGGAGGAAAATGCAGCCTGGAGGAGCAGTGGCCAGGAAGACATTCAGGGACCCGTGCTCCTTCTTCCCAAATGCTGCAGGGTGGTCATCCTTAAGGGGTAGAAAAGGCTGGTGTGGGCTGCCCACAAACCTCTCACCTTTTACAAGGGTGCTCTATCTCTATCATGTGAACTGTGATTTGCTCTTCTGTTTTGTATCTTAAAATTACTTAAGTAAACTAATAAAAGAGCTTCTTTGACACTGGGCCCCAAAGCATCCAGTAAAGGAAAGATGGAATAACAACCTCCTCAAGGAGGGGCAGAAAGGATGAAAAAGACTGAAAGATGAGGAGATCAGTTTACTGTCTAATGAAGGTCTTAAAAGAGATAAAGAGATGTTTCTAGAGACAGATCAATCAGACTTAAGAACCAACTGGAAGTGGAGAGAGACAGAGGAATCAACAATAATTATAAGGTTTCTTGTTGTTTCAGCTATGATGACTACATTGAAGCTGCTAAATCCTGAGGAAGGAGCAACAGGGTTGGGGTGTTGGGAGGTACAGTCAATAAACACATTTGGATGTCATGAAAACTCACAAATGGAGAGATGCCCAGTCGTCAACAACTGGAAATGAGAGGGGAGTGCTCAGAGGAAGTATTGAAACTAGAGATGGGGATGATAATTTTATTAAGGGCATGAGATAGAATCCTGAGGGGCAGACAGAATAACTGGTGTCAGTGAAGGAGACATAAAGAGTAGAGGGATGGAGTGAGAGCCAGGAGCAAACGGGATTCTGGAAACCAGAGGGGGAAAGGTTCTGCTGTTTTGGAGGCTTCATGGTAAAGAATAGCTCAGTCAATAAAGAATCTGCCTGCAATGCAAGAGACTCCAGATTGATTTCTGGGTTGGGAAGATCCGCTGGAGAAGGGATAAGGTACCCACTCCAGTATTCTTGGGCTTCCCCTGTGGTTCAGCTGGTAAACAATCTGCCTGCAATGCGGGATACCTGGGTTCGATCCCTGGATTGGGAAGATCCCTGGAGAAGGGAAAGGCTACCCACTCCAGTATTCAGGCCTGGAGAATTCCATGGACTGTACAATCCATGGGGTTGCAAACAGTTAGACACGACTGTGGGTTTCCCTCATAGCTCAGTTGGTAAAGAATCTGTTTGTAATGTAGGAATCTGCTTGAGATGCAGGAGACTGGGGTTCGATTCCTGGGTCCAGAAGATCCCCTGGAGAAGGAAATGGCAACCCACTCAAGTATTCTTGCCTGGAAAATCCCATGGCCAGAGGAGCCTGGTGGGCTACTGTCCATGGGGCCGCAAGAGTCAGACACGACCCAGGGCCTAAAGCACCACACAGAAGCAAAAGACCAACACAGCTAAATCACCCTTATTGTTCTGAGTAGCAGAGGAGGGAACAGGAAAGAGGGCTGAGATGAAGAGGCCAGACATCATGTGCTCTCTGCTTAAAAAAGCACGGCTCCTCCACTGTGAGAGTCAACACTGCAGACAAGAGCTCCTTGGACTTCCCCCTCCCCACACATGGACTACTGTGCTCATCTTTCTTCCTCTGTTCCCAGTAAGAGTCCCAGTAAAAGAGATGTCTCTCTTTTCTCTCCCCACTCTCTTTTTTTTTTCCCTATACCATGCAGCTTGTGGGATCTTAGTTCCCCTATCAAGGATTGAACCCAAGCCCTCTGCAATGTAAGCATGGAGTCTTAACCACTGACCCTCCAGGGAAGTCCCTCTCCTCTCTTTTGTCCTCAGGGTATCTTCCACTTCTTCCCTTCTTACCCCTTGAATATGGAGTTCAAGTCTGTCTGGTGAAAATAAACTCTTCCATAACTTCATTCAGCCCTCAAGCTTCCAATCTTTCTCCTCACCGCTGAAGCCAAGGCCCTGGACATGTCTTTATCATGCAGTAATCGCTGAATTGCTGATCAGGCTCCCCACTAGACCGAAGGTGTTGCTGGTGGGGCAACCATCTCTTACTCCTCTCTGTGCCGGTGCCCAGCATAGAGCCCACTGCAGAGTACCTGCTCAGTAAGTGTTGTGTTACAAGAATACATAATGCACCAAGGAATTTTAATAAGCATTCTCATGTATGACTAACTTAGAGTAGCCCTTGGAGGTTGAGTGAATAAATGAGTGAATGAATGAAAAACAAACCCCATCAAGGCTCAGAGATTCCAAGTGATTTGCTTAGTCTCACCTAGCAAGAAGAGCTAGGTCTTCTTGGACTCTTCTGTCTGTACCACAGTTCTTCCCTCGCATCCACTCATGAGACAGCATCGGACAGGCTCCAAGCAGCCTTAGCCTCAGCATCAATACTACGAGTTAGAATTTACTGGGTACTTACTGCACACCAGGCATAATTCCCAAGGCTCTTCCATTTGGTGTCTCTAATATTCAAAGCAACTCTAAGAGATGAACACTATTTATTAACCCAGTTTACAGATGGAAATACTGAAGCTCAAAGACAATCATTTTCTTAAAGTATAATAGATGTCAAATGATAGCTGGGATGTGACGTAGGTTTGCCAGTGGTGAAGCTCAATGCCAATCTCAGGCTTACCTGCCTCAAATCCCCCATAAGTCCCCTGTCTTCTTGCGCCCAAGCTCGCTCTGGCAGCCTCCTGTTGGGTTGTGGCCTGCTATGGCTTTGGTATCAACTCTGAAAAGGTAAGGCCTTAGGTCTGTGCCCAACTCCAAGGCACTGCTATGAGGCTGAGGGGAGGGATGGATAAGTAGACCTGTGACTCCAGAGGATTCCCAGTGGCGGATGAGATTCCCAGTGGGTAAGCATTTCCAGGGACTCAAAGGAGAAAGCAATGAGAAACCCAGGAAAATTGAAGGAGGGCCCCAGGGAGAGAGGCTGTGTGGAGATTATGGTGTACTAACATTTTTATGTCTATGGCTCTAGTTTTTTCTCACAGAGTGGTCATATCTGCAGAGGGGTTCCCCCACTTTACAGATGAGCTGTTAGAGACTCAGAGAGAGCAAGTCAGGGTTCAGGGAGGCTTCCATCCCAGGGGATTAACAGACTGGGGATGACTGGCTGGGATGACCTGGGGCTCTGCTGAGGGGAAGGAGCTCCTGCAATCTGGGGGTCAGCCAAAGGCAGGAAGGGGCATTTGGGTGACAGTGAAAAGTGGTGTGTGTGCATGTACACATATGCGTGTGCGTGAGTGCCTGAGCCTGTATGCACTCATTGAGATTGACGAGGCCATTTCCCAGAATGGGTGACTGAGGGGCTTGTGTGGGAAATGACTTTGGTGTGGGTTGTACTGTGAGCAGCCAGGACTCACAGAGGCAGGGGTGGCTCCTTCAGGGAGGCATCACCAGTTTGTCCTCTGGAATTTGAAAGCAGTAGCACTGGGAAGCTCTTTTTCTACCTTCTTTGGAATAACTATCTTTCTTGATTTCATTTTATCTTCGTTGTTGGCTTACAAGCTCTGCCTCTTAGTGGTTGCCTTAGGATTTGTAGTACGCATCTTTAACTTACCATAATCTACTTTTAAATAGTATTATGCCACTTCAATGAAGAGTACGAGATCCTTGCAGCAAGATTCTTCCATTGCCCCTCTTCCATTGTTTGTGTTATTGTTGTCATTTGCTTTATTTATGCATAAATTATAAACTTCACAATACATTTGTATATATTTTGGGTTTTATACAGTTCATTATGTTCTAAAGTGATTTAGAAAAATAAGAAAAAATTAATATTTGTTTGAAAAATTCATTAATATTGTATGTGACTATAGTTTATTGCTAGTATCCAGTGTATAAATGTATCATAATCTATTTACATATTCCATTGCTGAGGGACATTTATGTTGTTTCTGTTTGTTCCTAATTAGGGATAAGGCCAGTATAAATTGTTTTGTGTATGTATTTTGATGCTCATGTGCCTGAGGAGATTTCCTGGATCAAAGGGTATGCATAAATATCTTTGATTTTACTGGAATACGGCAAATTGTCTTCCAAAGTAGTTGTACCAATTTATTAATATAACCTCAGTAGTAGTGCATGAGTTTCTACTGCCATCTGTGGAGAAATTGTTTTAATACATACACAAATCTATTACGTCTACACAATAGATATTATGAGGTTGTACAGTGCCCACCCTGAACATCCTGAATATAAGAGGCTGGAGATAAATACCTTTTGTCTTTTCTTTTCTTTTTTCTTTCTCTCGGAGCCAGTATAGACGTAAAACCTATACTCAAAAGCCTATACCCATAAGGACATTCAGAGGTCAACCAAGAGAATTAAGCTCTGAAGTATCACCACTTTTAAAAAACCTTATTCATGAGATGATAGTCTTGACAGCCATTTTGTACCATTTTGTGCAATTTACTCATGCCACTAGCCCCAGTCACAGTTGATAAACCATAAATCAAATATTGACCAAGCTAGTGCAATCAGAAAACTTTCTCCCAGAATGAAGAAAAGACAGTCAATTTTTGTATTACGTAGATAGTTATGTATAGGGCACCCAAAATCCGTCTTCAGAGAGAGAGAAAGATTGTAGAAGAAAATAAATCACAATCTTAGAGGATAGATGAGCAAAGGAAAACAGAGAATCTTAGTCATTTTCCTAGTTATTGGTTCCTTCCAGAAATGTCTTCAGGTCAAGCTGCACTCCAGTCTTTTGGTTCCTTAGACAGCACTTTCTTTTTAGAATTCCCCAATTTGTGTCAGTACTGGTTTGCCTTGGTATGTACGCATTTGCAACAACTTAAGTGTGAAATCCATAAGGGCAGTGAGTTTTGTTGGTTTTGTTTACTACTATGCCTTTTATTGTCTAAAATAATTTTGCACCTAGAACTCTCTCAATAAGTAGCTTTGAATAAAAGAGCAACAGAAATAAACATCTACACATGTCTCATAGAATTGTCCCTTATTTCAAGGGGAGGAGGTTCTTATTATATTACAACAGGGATAAGAAAAAAAATATAAGATTCTATGAACTCTAAGATAAAACAGATAACTTTTTAAAAGTCTAAGCCGATCAGTGAGGGCTTCACTGATGTGGTATTTGGGCTAAATGTTGAAGGATGTCATAAAAATAAACAGTAGTGGGACTTCCCTGGTGGTCCAGTGGTTAGGAATCTACCTGCCAATGTAGGGGATATGGGTTCGATCCCTGCTCTGGGAAGACTCCACAAGCCATAGGGCAACAAAGCCCATGCGCTATAACTACTGAGTCCACACTCTAGAGCACATGATCTGCAACAAAAAACATAACTGCTATGAGAAGCCTGCACACAGCAACTAGAGAGTTGCCCCCTGCTAGCTGCAACTAGAGAAAGCCCATATGCAGCAACAAAGACCCAGTGAAGACAAAAATAAAATTAAGATAAAATGAAAGAAAAAAATAAACAGTAGTGATTCAGTTTGGAGAAAATTTGAAATTTAGAAAAGATTTAGATGAGGGAAGATTTTTCTAATCTGAAAATTAGAAAGAGGAAACAGAACATGAGGATTCCCAGAGACGCAAAGAAAGATGAATGAATTCTGTATGCTTAAAGAATCACCTTATAATTGACAGTTTATGTGGGAGTCTCACCATGGGTGAGACTGGAGAGAATTGGGTAGTAGATCACATCACTAGGTCTTATAATCATACTTAGGAAGTTATCAATATTCACACAAAAGCAACTGGGACCCATGAAAATCATGTCACTCTTCATAGTAACTCTTGACCTCTTCAAATTGTGCTGTTTGTATCCTGAACATTTGACCTCTTGCCTGCTTTTGAATGACAGATAAGTAAGTAGCTTATATTTAAATTTTTCAGTCCATTATTTTTCTCATGGTATATTGCTTTGTCGATTTATTTCTCTATGCTGCTTATTTTTTTAAAAAATTAAAAAACAAATAAAAACCCGTACTCACTCTGACTTCAGAGGCCTATATTCATACCAGCTCTGCTGTGCTGCATCTAACTAGCTAGTCCTACTTTGTACTGTTCTTTCCCATTAGGAGAAGGGACTAAATGCACTGGAAATATTTTGAATATGTAATAGCAAATGATTAGTTTTTTAGATGGGGGCTGTAGAAGTACTTAATTTTCTAGGACACAGGACACATGGCTTAGTTTTATCCTTCTTCTGTGGAAGATTCCAAGTCTAGCTGTGGATGTGAAATAGTTCTCAATCTACGAAAATGATCTTGTTCCCAATCTAACGCAGCTGGGTGTGACTTCAGTGCCTTTGAAAATAATGACACACATGGTATACAATTACCGTGCCAAGTTCAGCCAAATTATCATTGTCCTTTTGCAATATCTCTGTGGAAACTCTAATTTAGCTGAAGAAATCAAGTTTATTTAACTGAAATATTGTTGCTCTTTGCATTAAAAAAAAAAAACCCTGTCTTTCGGACTCTATGGGAGAGGGCGAGGGCAGAATGATATGGGAGAATGGCATTGAAACATGTAAATTATCATATGTGAAACGAATCACCAGTCCAGGTTGGATGCATGATACAGGGTGCTGGGGCTGGTGCACTGGGATGACCCAGAGGGATGGGATGGGGAGGGAGGTGGGAGGGGGCTTCAGGATGGGGAATACATGTACACGCATGGCGGATTCAAGTCAATGTATGGCAAAACCAATACAATATTGTAAAGTAAAAAAAAAAACAAACAAAAAAACCCTGTAAAATACATTTGTGGTGGTTTAGTCATAAGTCATGGCTGACTCTTGCCACCCCATGGCCTGCAGCCTGCCAATCTCCTCTGTCCATGGGATTTTCCAGGCAAGAATACTGGAGTGGGTTGCCATTTCCTTCTCCAGGGGAGCTTCCAGACTCAGGAATTGAACCCCAATCTCCTGCATCTCAAGCGGATTCCAGCACTGCAAACAATTTCATTACCGACTGAGCTACAAGGGAAGCCCAACATATGTTTAGTTTCTGTTTTAAATTCATGTGCTAGAGTGAGACATTTCATTCTGCCTTAAATTATAAATGACTAACATTTGAATTCTGAAATAGAGTGGACAAATACCTTTTCATATGCTTATTTTCTGAAGTGACTGTTAAGTCTTTTATCTATCTATGTTACCTTCTGATAAACTAAGTTATCTGTCTTTTTCTTACTGATTTGTAGTTATTCTTTATATTTTCTGGATACTAGTTCTTTGTTGGGTAAATGTATTATAAGTATCTTCCCCAAATCTGTGGCTTGCTTTTTTCACTTGCTTATGGCATCTTTTGATTGAGACCGTATCTAGTACATTGGATACCTTTGTACAAATTATAAAAATGCTCCTTTTCTAATGGGTTGGTAAGTGTAGTGTGGGCTGAATTTCAACTTTCACTTGCTCTGTCAGATGTCTTATACAGATTACCTATATAATATATTACATAACAGTGGCAGCTCTGCTTTTGATTATCCAAAATTCTAAATTTTAATATAGTCAAATTTATCACTTCTTTCCTTTATGTAGTCAAATTTTTATCACTTTTTTCTTTCTTTTATAAAAAGTTAGTACTTGTGTTCTACTTAGAAAGACTTTCATTACTCCAATGTTGGGATGATATATTTCTTTATCTTATAAAACTTTATGGTTTGGATTTTAACATTTAGATGTACCTTTCTTTAATATTTCTGATAAATAATAAAGTGTAATGTAGGAAATGGCAATCTGCTCTAGTATTCTTGCTTGGGAAATCCCATGGACAGTCGCTAAGTTGTGTCTGACTCTTTGCGACCTGATAGATTGAAGCACGCCAGGCTTCCCTCTCCTTCACTATCTCCTGGAGGTTTGCTCAAACTCATGTCCATTGAGTCAGTGATGCCATCCAACCATCTCATCCTCTGTCTCCCTCTTCTCCTCCTGCTCTCAATCTTTCCCAGTATCAAGGTCTTTTCCAATAAGTTGGTTCTTCACATCGGGTGGCCAAAGTATTGGAACTTCAGCTTCAGCATCAGTCCTTCCAATGCATTCTTGCCTGGAGAATTCCATGGACAGAGGAGCCTGGCAGGCTACAGTCCATGAGGTCACAAGGGAGTCGGACATGACTGAGTGACTAACACACAGGAAGATGTTAGGCAATTTGATACCGTAAAGATGGAACTGAGAGAGAGATAAAATGCCGGGTGATTGCTTTGATATGTGTCTTCTAATTCTCTGAAAACTTCCTCTCACCTTTAGAACAGTGAAGCCACGAGCAGGGCTCAGAGAGGGCTTTCTGTGCTAATATTTTCTTCTGTATGTCTGCTTTTGTTCTTTGTTCTTCTTGCCGACCAAGCAACTCAAACTGCAGGCATAGCTAGGTTTCAAACCGACATCTCACGGACTCTTGCTCTTCGCCATGTTGAACAATGTCTTGAGGGGCTAGCAGTGACCATGAAAGCAAGGCGCTGAGGGACTCGATGGAGAGGATTAGGACATGTTCCGTCGTATTTTGAGATCATATCTGGACGGTTTGGACAGTCATGGGACAGAGCAGTATCTGACCTAGAAAGGAGTAGTCTCCTTTGACCAGAGAGAATTGTGACCCTCTGCCTCCCTTATATTTCCCCTAGGGCTATGATAGGTCACTGAATTTAATCAAGAAACATTTATTGGGCTTCTTTGCAAGCTTGAATGTTTCTGGCAAAGATATGCTAGTAGCTAGTATATCCTTAGATCAAGAGTACCCTGAGGGTGAGGCTGTTTCCTCCTGCAGGATGATGAGCTCGGTTCCTTCATCTATTTCGAAAGACCACAGCTCCCCCACCAACCTGGGTGCTGCCCTCTTTATGCTTCTTTCTTTGCACACTCAAGCTTGGGAGGGTTGACTTCTGTGCTGCTGCACTCTCCTGTTTCCAAGGACACTGTGAACACACCAACACGCTTGCCTATTCTTATCATGTGTTTGCCACTCCAAGTTCTTCCTAAGAAAAATCAAGAAATATGCCATTCCCCACCCCCTTATGGCTGCTATACTCATGACATGTTGTTACTCTGAAATAGAGCTGGTGGAAAACTTGGGATATAGGTTGGAGTGGTGAAGATGACAGCAGGTTAGGCCTCCTTTCACTCTTGCTACCTAGGGGCTTTCATCTTCCCAGCCTGCCTGTCTTTCACTGGCCTTTTTTGGAGAGCATCAGGTTCTGTCAGTGGCCTCTTGCTATGTGCTGGGAAACAACTGTCTCTTGCCCTGAAGTGCTCAGTTTTCCCAAGGCTGATGATATGGGTAGCCATATCTTGACATAATTTAAAAAAAAGTAGTTCCCTAATGTTGCTTAAAATGATTGTTTTCTTAATTTTGCATCCCCTTCCTTCTTTATCATTCTTATCCATAACTTCAAGATCCTTTCCTCATTTTCACAGAGGACATTGGCTCAGGCTAACTTTCCTCCTCAACCCTGGCCATTCTCCTGTACTGTGGTATGGATCATTCATGAAAATGATCTATCCAGCATCTTTGTTTAAGGGTTGTTTGCCTTCTTCAACATCAGTGACATATTCTTTATACACTCCAGGCTGCAAATACATGATCATACCCTAGATCATCAACCATAAATGCACCACCTCTGAAGTCTTCTATTTTAGTAGCTCTCTTTCAAACTGTCTTATTCCTTCCCCGTAACATAACAGTCCCTACTTTTATATCTCATGATGACCTCTTGGCCTGTCATCTTTCTTCCATTGTTCAGAGTCCTCCTGTCTCCCCTGCCCTTCATACGTTGGATGGCAGGGAGCTCAATGGCCCTCTCTCCAGTACTCCTGTCCTGATGTACCCTGCTGACAGCTGGGTGAAAGCTGTTCCCAGACTGCTAAGTGTCTCTAGAGAAACAGCACAGCTGTGTACTTCTGTACACATCTTTACTCCTTCTCTCTGTATCCAAAGAAGAGGGTTCCTTTTCTCAAGACCTTTTCTGCTTTGCTCTTATTCCCAAATGTCCCTCCTTTAAAGGATCACCCTTTAATTTTCTCTCAACTAGTTCTCCTCTCCCTATGAGGCAGGTAATATTATTATCTCCCTTTTGCAGACGAAGAAACAAATTCAGAGAGAACTCCAAGATTGTCCCACGGTCCTCCCAACCTGTAAGTGGCTAAGCCAAGAATCAAACCCAGGTCTTTTCCTCTCCCAGTGTCACATTTTTTTTCTCCTCTGCAAAGTTTACCCACATCCTCTTGACCACCTTACCTTCCACCTAACTGCTGTCTATTCCTCTCCATAAACTTCTGTCTTGATGCACTCAGAATCATGGCAGTTCATTTCAGTCTCCACCATTCCGAGGCATTAACATCAATTGACTAAAGCCTATGCCTCCTCTAAAAGGTAAAGTCCATGAGAGCAAGAACCACACTGTGCTCATCATAGAATCCCCAGGACCCGAGGAAGGGAATTGCCTTTGTTAAAGTACTCATCAACTTCCAGCATATTACTTAGTCAAATCCTCATTCTCCTTGACCCATTAGAGGACTGAAACCTGCCAACCACTCCAACCTTCTTAGAACAGTCTCCTCCCTTGGCTTTGGTGAGGCCATTCTGTCCTTGTTTTCCTCCTGCCTCCCTGATTCCTACACACAAATTCCACCTTTAGAAACCTCTTCCCTCTCCCTACCTCTCTTCATCCCCGTGTCTCTACTCAGGTCCAGGCTACCATTGTCTCTAGTGTCACAGCCTCCAGGCTTGTTTCCCTCTAATCCACACTCTACTGTGACTGCAGAGTGACCACTGTGAATCACAAGTGTGGTTTTGCCACTTCCCTGCTTCAGAGTCTTCAGTAGCTGCCTGGAGTTAAAAACTCAAACTTCTTATCATGACAGATAAGGCCTTTTATCATCTGGCCTCTACTTATCCGCCCTCTGACCCACCCTCACTTCCCACCAGACCCCCGTGCTCCCTCTGTGGGGGCCGCTGTGGACTTTCTGATCTCTATGCATGCCTCTGTGGCTCACCATGCTGTTTCTCTGGCCTAGCGTGCCTTTTTTCTTTCCATCTCCTTCGTCTCCTGCAAACACCTTACCTTATCCTTCAAACACAAGCCAGATTCACCTTCTCTGTGAAGTGTTCCATGTCAGTGATTGCCCTTCCTATATGTTTCCACAGAATTTTGTTCATAAAGCTATCTTTGACCATTACATGCCTTTACAGCTTGCTAGATTGGGACCTCTCTCAGGGGAGAAACCAATTTTTTTCTTTCTTTTCAAGTGTGTGGCTAACATGACATATATATACTAGATGTCTGGTGAATGAATGAATGAACGAATGAAAATTACATTCGCAGAAAGAAGGGGAGAAAATTGAGAAACCAGTGACAGAAGCTTATTTTGAAGTTGGTTACTGTGGAACTCTGGATGAATAGCCAGTTTTCAGAATATGCCTAGTAGATTCTCAAAGATGACTGTAGACAGCCAAAGCCAACATACAGCAGGGATGGATCACTTGCACATTTACCTACGTGATAGTGAGAGTTGGTTAGTAGGGCCTACGAGCCATGGAGAGTCAGGCAGGAAGCTCCCTATGTGAAGGCGGGGGCTGGAGCTTCTCACTGGAGACCTGGTGTTGTGCCCGTTGGAAGACAGTTGCCAGGTGCTGCCTGATTTCCTTGGTCCTGGCCCCATAGATGATGGGATTGACCAGACATGGAAGCAGCAAGTAGAAGACACTGAGCAGGTTGTGCACATCCTGGGAGGCAGTGCGGGCCACGCGGTAGACAATGGATGAGGACATGGTGGACGAGTAGACGGTGAAGATGACCAGCAGGTGGGAGCCACAGGTGTTCAGGGCCTTGGAACGTGCTCTGCCTGATGAAATTCGAAAGGCAGCATGGATGATGCGGGAGTAGGAGGCTCCTAGCAGCAGCATGTCCAGGACTCTGTTGAAGATGCGGACAGTGAGCCCCACAGTCTTGTTTAGGGAGATATCCCCACAGGAGAGCTTCATTAGGGCCATGTGCTCACAGGCAAAGTGGTGGATCACGTCCGAGCGGCAGAAACGAACCCTGGAGGCCAGCCCCACCACTGGAGCAACGATGCAAGTGCTCCTGGTAGCTGCTGCCCCCAGCAGGCCAGCCAGCATCTGGCCTGTCATTATCTCTGGGTAGCGGAGAGGGTAGCAGATAGCGACATAGCGGTCCAGGGCCATGACCAAGAGGATGTTGCAGTCAAAGACAATGAGGAAGTAGATGCAGAACATCTGGACCAGACAGTGAGCCAGGGAGATGCGGCTGAATCGGAAGGAGAAGCTGAGCAGCATGGCAGGCACCACGGTGGTGGCGGCACAGATGTTGACAGCCAGGAGCAGAGCTATGAGCAGGTACATGGGCTGGTGCAGGCTTCTCTGGGCCACCACCGTGTGGATGACCAGGGCATTGGCAGAGACGATCACCAGGTAGATGCTGAGGAAGGGCAGCACCAGGAGGGCTCGGGACTCCTTCAGCCCCGGGAAGCCCAGCAGGATGAAGCTGGTATAGGACAGGTTGGAGCTGCTGTTGGTCCATGATGACATCTTCTCTGGGGAATGGGATGGGGAGAAAAGAGGAGCAGGAGGCCTGGTTTCTGCACCTATTAGGGCTTGCCCCAGCTTTCCTAGGCTTTGAACTTCATGAATCTCCAATATCCCTAGAGAAAAAAATGACTAAAGCTCATTATTTAATGAGATATGCATCAGTGGATAAATCTTTGTATTTCAAATAAATTCTTCAGGGTAGATATTAGATGTAGAATTATTGTATCATATAATATGAACATTTATGAAGCTGCAAGCCCATTTCCAAGAAAGTTGTCTGTCTTGTCACTGGTGCTTGTACTAAATTGCCTTGAGTAAAAAAAAAAAAATATTTAATGCTTTGATGGCTGAAAAATACTGCCTCATTTTAACTTGCATGTTGTCTTTTAGTTGTGGCATGTGGGATTTAGTTCCCACATGTGAATTTTCTACTCCTATCTTTTGCCCATGTACTACTAGGGATTGTTTCTCCTAGCAGTTTAAATATTAAAACCATTGTTTCCCCTTTTATCCATTGAAACAGATTTTCCAAATCTTGTTAGTATTGTTTTAAAAATATTTATTTGTTTATTTATTTAGGTTGTGCTGGGTCTTAGTTGCTGCATTTGGTGTTTTTAGTTGTGGCCTGTGGGATTTAGTTCCCTGACCAGGGATTGAACCTGGGACCACTGCATTGGGAGTGTAGAATCTTAGCCACTGGACCACCGGGGAAGTCCCTTGTTAGTATTTTTATCTTATTTATGATATTAAGTCTAAGAGTTTTAAATTTATAAAATTAAATCTATCAACACCTCTTTGTGAGTTCTCTTCTTGATTTATTAGAATGAGCCTCATTCAAAGATCAAAAAAACAGTATACTATATTTTGTTCTTTTTTATTAAGTTTTGATATACATGAAATTCACTTTGCTATGTGACATTAAGTCATGATCTAAGTTGATATTTTTCTCTCAGGTAGCTAAATAATTGTTCTTGTTTCATTTCCTACACTGCTTTGTATTACAATCTTTATCCTGGATTAAGTTCTTACATGTGAAGTGGTTGTTTTATAGGTAGTGATATTCTGTTTGTTCTTGTGCCAATGCCATGTTATTTTATATTTTTAAAATTTATTTATTAATTTTTAAAAGTGTACCATGCTATTTAAAAAATAAAGCTCTATTGAGATATAATTCACATACACACCTTGACGTGTACAATTCAATGGTTTTTAGTAAATTCACAAAGTTGTGCGACCATTACCACAATCAACATTGTCATCACCCCAAATAGAAACCTGGTATCCCTCTTTTTTCCCAACCCCTTCAGCCCTATGTAACCAATCACTAATCTATTTTCTGAGTCAGCGAATGTGCCTACTTTGAACAGTTGATATTAATGGAATCATACAATATGTGCTCTTTTATGGCTGTTTTTTCTCAGCGTAATGTTTTTAAGGTTCATCCATGCTATAACATGTATCAGTATGCCATTCTTTTTTAATGAATGAATAATATTCCATAGTATGGCTATATCACTTTTTAATCAATCCACTCATCAGCTGATAGACATTTGGGCTGTTTCCACATTTGGGGTAATATGAATAAAGCTCTCTGAAAACTCATGTACAAGCTTTTGTGTAAACATGTTTTCATTTCTCTTGGAAATACCTAGGAGTGGAATTGTGGAACCACCACAATTGAGGAACTACCAGATTGTTTTCCAAGGCGACTGCACCATTTTAAATTCATACCAACAATGGATGAGTGTTCCATTTTATCCATATCCTCGCTAATACTTATTACCTGTCTTTATTATTCTAGCTATCCTAGTGGTTTTGATTTGTGTTTTTCTTTTACTTTTGTTTTGGCTTTGTGGTGCAGCATGTGAGACCTTAGTTGCCTGACCAGGGATCCAGGCAGCACCTCTTGCTTTTAAAGCAGAGTTTTAATCACTGGACCAAGGAAAATCCCTGGTTTGTGTTTTTCTGAGGGTTGACAGTGTCGAGCATCTTTTCATGTGCATATTGACCATATGTATTTCTTTTAAGAAGTGTCTATTCAAATTCTTTGCCCATTTTTAATTGAATTGTCTTTTATTACTAAGTTGTAAGAGAGTACTAAGAAAGGCAATCCCAAAGAATGCTCAAACTACTGCACAATTGCACTCATCTCACACGCTAGTAAAGTAATGCTCAAAATTCTCCAAGCCAGGCTTCAGCAATACGTGAACCGTGAACTTCCAGATGTTCAAGCTGGTTTTAGAAAAGGCAGAGGAACCAGAGATCAAATTGCCAACATCCGCTTGATCATCGAAAAAGCAAGAGAGTTCCAGGAAAACATCTATTTCTGCTTTATTGACTACGCCAAAGCCTTCGACTGTGTGGATGACAATAAACTGTGGAAAATTCTGAAAGAGATGGGAATACCAGACCACCTGACCCACCTCTTGAGAAATCTGTATGCAGGTCAGGAAGCAACAGTTAGAACTGGACATGGAACAACAGACTGGTTCCAAATAGGAAAAGGAGTATGTCAAGGCTGTATATTGTCACCTTGCTTATTTAACTTATATGCAGAGTACATCATGCAAAAGGCTGGGCTAGATGAAGCACAAGCTGGAATCAAGATTGCTGGGAGAAATATCAATAACTTCAGATATGCAGATGACACTACCTTTATGGCAGAAACTGAAGAGAAACTAAAAAGCCTCTTGATGAAAGTGAAAGAGGAGAGTGAAAAAGTTGGCTTAAAGCTTAATATTCAGAAAACTAAGATCATGGCATCTGGTCCCATCACCTCATGGGAAATAGATGGGGAGACAGTGGAAACAGTGTCAGACTTTATTTTTTTGGGCTCCAAAAATCACTGCAGATGGTGACTGCAGCCATGAAATTAAAAGACGCTTACTCCTTGGAAGGAAGTTATGACCAACCTAGATAGCATATTAAAAAGCACAGACATTACTTTGTCAACAAAGGTCCATCTGGTCAAGGCTATGGTTTTTCCAGTGGTCATGTATGGATGTGAGAGTTGGATTATGAAGAAAGCTGAGCACCGAAAAATTTGATGCTTTTGAACTGTGGTATTGGAGAAGACTCTTGAGAGTCCCTTGGACTGCAAGGAGATCCAACCAGTCCATCCTGAAGGAGATAAGTCCTGGGTGTTCATTGGAAGGACTGATGCTGAAGCTGAAACTCTAATACTTTGGCCACCTCATGCGAAGAGTTGACTCTTTGGAAAAGACCCTGATGCTGGGAGGGGTTGGGGGCAGGAGGAGAAGGGGACGACAGAGGATGAGATGGCTGGATGGCATCACCAACTTGATGGGCATGAGTTTGAGCAAACTCCAGTAGTTTGTGATGGACAGGGAGGCCTGGCGTGCTGTGATTCATGGGTTCGCAAAGAGTTGGACACGACTGAGTGACTGAACTGACTGAACTGACTAAAGAGAGTACTGTATTATATTGATTACTATAACGTCAGCATTTATTTTAATTTCTAATAAAACTTATCTCTACAAGTACTTTTGTTAAATTTTTTTGTTATTCTTGTTTCACTCTCCCAACCTTTGTAATCATTTTTCCAATTTCTAAAAATACTCCCATTGTGCACTTTAAAAATTGGAATTTCATTAAACCTATGAATTAATCTGCAGAGGACTGATAATATTGACAATATTTAGTCTTTCCATCTAGTATCAAATATGGTATTCTAAGTCTTCAAGTCTTGATTTGTGTCTCTTAGCAGTTTTCTAAGTGTTAGTTGTATAGGTCTGTGACGGCAGGAATT